>NC_133402.1:34645501-34945501 GCF_047511655.1 Castor canadensis | reverse complement strand
AAGGATTCCTCTCAAAAGCTAATTAAATTCTCACATGAAAGCAGTGTTCAACACGTTCCTCCTCCTTATACTGGTGGTTCTCTTTACAGAGATATATATCTTTCTTCCACTCAGCTGTGTAGGCCTATTGGTCACAAAGAGAGCCTATCCCCACCTTGAAAAACCTAACTTACAGGAAGTATTCCTTTGAAAAAGCGTACTACCTGCTCATGCTTCTGATACAAATAGATATCTTTTGAGATACAAGTGTTTCTGCAACTCAGCTGAACGGGCCTTTTATTATCATAGTGAGCCTATCTCAACCTTGAAAAATCTAAGTTGTAGGAAGTATTCCTTTCTAAAACTTACTCAATTCCCACAGGGAAAAATGTGCTAGATACTCCTGCTTCTAACACAGATGGTTTTCCTTCGAGAGATACATCTGTTTCTTCAACCTAGCTGGACAGTAATGTTGGGAACAAAATGAGACTCTGTACACCTTGAAAACTCGGATTGGCACTATGAATCCCTTTCAAAAACGAACTCAACTCTCTTAGGGAAACAATGTCCTAGACGCCAAATCTTACAATGTAGAAAATAACGTTTGGAAAGATACATGTGTTTCTTCCACTCAGCTGAGTCGACCACTTTGGAACAAAGAGAGGGTATGTGAATATTGAAAACCCTAAGTTGCAGGCAGTAATTAATTCAAAACCTTAGTCAATTCTCCCAGGGCAGCAATGTGCTAAATGATCCTGCTTCAAACACAGATAGTTTTCTTTCAATAGATGCATGTGCTTGCTCAACTTAGCTAAATAAGCCTATTGGGAACAAAGACAACCTATCTCCACCTTGGAAAACTTAAGTTGCAGGAAGTATTCCTGTCAATAACTAATTCAGTTCTCACAGGGAAACAAAATGCTAGATGTCTTGCTTCTGATGCAAATTGTTTTCTTTGAGTAATACATGTATTTCTTATTCTCAGCCAGAAAGTCCTCTTTGAAGAACAGGAGCCTTTAACAACCTTGTTTACTATGATTGGCAGGAAGAATTCCTTTGAAAAACAGTATCTGTTCTCAGAGGGCACACATGCAAGATGTTCCTGCTTGTAATGTAGAGGGTTTCTTTGGAGAGATAAATGTGTTTCTTCAACTCAGCTGGATAGGCCGATATGGAATAAAGAGAGCATATGTTCACCTTGAAATCCTTAATTGCAGGTAGCATTCCTTTCAAAAGCTAACCGAATTCTCACAGGGAATTAATGTGCTAGATCCAGCAGCTTTAAACATACATGGTTTTCTAGGAGAGAAAATTTGTTTCTTCAAGTCACCAGAATGGGCCTATTTGGATCAAAGTGATCATATAGCAAACTTGAAAAACCTACATTGCAGGACTTAGTACTTTCAAAGTCATACTCAATTTTCACAGGGAAACAATGTGCTGGATGGTCCTACATCTAACACAGATGATTTCACTTTGAGAGATATATGTGTTTCTTCAAGTTAGCTGGATAGGGCTATTTGGAACAAAATGAACCTTTCTGCATCTTGAAAACTCTGAACAGCAGGAGATACTCCCTTCAAAAACTAACTCAATTGTCACAAGGAAAAAATGTGCTAGTTGCTCCTGCTTCTAAATCCCATGGTTTTCATTCCAGAATACATGTGTCTTCAAGTTAGCTAAATAGGCAAATTAGGAACAAAGATTGCCAATCTCCAGCTTGAAAAACGTTAGGAGAAGGAGGTATTACTTTCAAGAATTCATTCAGTTCTCACAAGGAAACAGCGTGCTAGATGCTCCTGCTTCTAAAACAGATGGCTTTCGTTCGAGAGAAGCATCTCTTTTTCCACAAAACTGGACAGTCCTATTTGGAACAAAACGAGCCTCTGTCCACTTTTGAAACTCTGATTGGCTGTATGCGTTCCTTTCATAAACTAACTCTGTTCTCACAGCGAAACAATGTCCTAGATGCTGAATCTTATAATGTAGAAGGTTTTCTTTGGAAAGATAGTTGTTTTTCTTGCACTCAGCTGAATAGACCTTTTTGAAACAAAGAGAGGCTATGTGATCCTTGGAAACCTGTGTTGCAGGATTATTTCTTTCTAAAACACACTGAAACCTGACAGGGAAAAAATGTGCTAGATCATGGAGCTTCCAACATAGATGATTTTTTTTGGAGAGATAAATGCGTTTCTTCAAGTCAGCTGAATGGGACTATTAAGAACAAAGTGATCTTATACTTGAAATACCTACGTTGCAGGAGTTAGTACTTGCAAAAAGGTACACAATTTTCACAGGGAAACAATGTGCTTGATGGTCCCACTTCTAAGACAGACAGTTTCATTTCGAGAGATGTATGTGTTTCTTAATGTTAGCTGGCTAGGTCTCTTTGGAACAAAATGAACCTTAATGCATCTCGAACACTCTGAATGGCAGGAGTCATTCCTTTGAAAAACTAACGCAATCTTCACAGGGAAGCAATGTGCCAGATATTCCTGAGATGAAAAACAATGCATTTCTTTGAAGAGATACATGTTGTACTTCAACTCAGAAAAATATTTCTATTTACAACAAGAAAGCCTATCTAGAGCTTGAAAAACCTCACTTGCAGGAGGTATTCCTTTCAAAAAGTAACAGAATTCTCACAGGGAAACAACGTCCTATATGCTGAAGCTTATAACATAGACGATTATCTTTGAAGAGACACATGTATATCTGCCACTCAGCTGAATATTCCTATTGAAACAAAGATATCCTATCTCCACCTTCAAAATAATACATGCAGAAGGGAATCCTTTGAAAAGCTATCTAAATTCTCACATGGAAGCGGTGTTCAACACGTTCCTCCTTCTTACACTGATGGTTCACTTTACAGAGATATATGTGTTTCTTCCACTCAGCCGAGTACACCTATTGGTCCCAAAGAGAGTCTATCCCCACCTTGAAAAACCTAAGTTTCAGGAAGTATCCCTTTCAAAGTTATACTCAATTTTCACAGGAAACAATGTGCTGGATGCTCCTCTTCTGACATAAATGGTTTCCTTTTGAGAGATAAAGATTTTTCTTAATCTCAGCAGAAAGAGCTAATTTGAAGAAACATATCCTATTTCCACCATGAACAGTCTAAGTTACAGCAAGTATTCCTTTCAAAAACTAATTCAGTTCTCAAATGGAAAAAAGGTTCAAGATGTTCCTCAATCTAACAGAAATGGGGGACCTTGGAGAGATCCATGTGGTTCTTCTCTCAGTGGAAAATACCTATTTGGAACAAAGACAGACGATCTCTGCCTTGAAAATTTTAAGTTAAATGGGTATTCCTTACTAAACTACCTGCGTTCTCACGAGGAAACAATGTGGTAGATGCTCCTGTTCCTGACACAAATGGATTTCTTTTGAGAGATACCTGTGTTTCCTCAAGTCACTGAAATAGGCCTATTTGGAACAAAGACAGCGTACCTCCACCTTGAAATTCAAAGTTGCAGGAAGTATTGCTTTCAAAAACTCTCTCAATTCTCACAGTGAAGCAATGTGCTATATGCTCATGCTTCTGTTACAAATGGATTTCTTTTGAGGTACAAGTGTTTCTACAATTCAGCTGAAAGGGCCTATTTTGAACATAGTGAGCGTATCTCAACCTTGAAAAACATAAGTTGCAAGAAGCATTCCTTTCTAATACTTAATTCTCACAGGTCAAACTATGCTAGATGCTCCTGCTTCTAGTGCACGTGGATTTTCTTCAATAGAGACATATGAATCTTCAACTTAGTTGGACATTCCTATTTGAAACAAAATGACCCTAGGTCCACCTTGAAAACCTTGGCTGGCAGTATGAATTCCTTTCAAAAACTAACTCTATCCTCACAGGGAAACAGTGTCCTAGTGCTGAATCTGATAAAGGAGAAGGATGTTGTATAAAAGATGCAAGTGATCCTTCTCCTCAGCTGTGTAAACCCGTTTGGAATAAAGAGCGTCTCTGTGAACCTTGAAAAACACATGTTGCAGGAAATATTTCTTTATAAAACTCAGTAAATTCCCAAAGGGCAACAATTTCCTAGATGCTTCTGCTTCAAACACAGGCGGTTTTCATTTCAAGACATACATGTGTTTGTTCAACTTAGCTAAATAGCCCTACTGGGAAAAAAGGGAGCCTATCTCCACCTGAAAAACCTAAGTTGCAGGAGATATTCCTTTCCACAACAAATTCAGTTCTCAGAGGGAAACAAAGTGCAAGATGTTCTTCCTTCTCACACAAACTGTTTTCTTTGAGTCATAGATGTATTTCTTATACTCAGCAAAGGCCTATTTGGATGAAAACGAGCCTTTATCAACCTTGTTTACTCTGATTGCCAGGACGAATTCCTATGGAAAACTGTATATGTTCTCAGAGGGAAGGTATGCAAGTTGTTCCTGCTTCTAACGCAGAAGTGTCTCTTTGGAGAGGTTCACGTGTTTTTCTTCAACTCCACTGGATAGGCCAGTATGGAACAAAGAGAGCCAATCCCCACCTTGAAAATCCTAACTTGCAGGAAGTATTCCTTTGAAAACCTAACAGAATTCTCTCAGGAAAAGAATGTGCTAGATACTGCAGCTTGTAAAATAGATGGTTTTCTTGGAGAGATAAAAATGGTCTTCTACTC
Organism: Castor canadensis; assembly: GCF_047511655.1. Taxonomy (NCBI): domain Eukaryota; kingdom Metazoa; phylum Chordata; class Mammalia; order Rodentia; family Castoridae; genus Castor; species Castor canadensis. The sequence goes on along the minus strand of NC_133402.1, from coordinate 34,940,885 downwards.
ACCTGAATGGACCTATTTGGAAGAAAGAAATCATATCTCAAACTTGAAAAACCTATGTTTCAGGAATTACTCCTTTCAAAACAGTACTCAATTTCATAGGGAAAAAATATCCTACCTTATTCTGCTTCTAAAACTGATGGCTTTATTTTGAGAGATATATGTGTTTCTTCAAGTTAGCTGGATAGGCCTCTTGGAAAAAAATGAACTTTTCAGCATCTTGAAAACTGTAAACAGCAAGAGTTATTCCTTTCAAAAACTCAATTATCACAAGGAGACAATGTGCTAGATGTTCCTGAGACAAACAAAAAAGTGTTTCTTTGGAGAGATTCATGTTTGACTTCAACTCAGAAAACTACTTCTATTTGGAACAAGAAAGCCTACCTCCAGCTTGAAAAACCTCAGTTGCAGGAGGTATTCCTCTCAAAAAATGACAAAATTCCAACAGGGAAATAATGTTCTATACGCTGAAGCATATAACATAGATGGTCTTCTTTGGAGAGACACATGTGTATCATCCACGCGGAATATTCCTATTGGAACAAAGTTAGCCGATCTCCACTTTCAAAACCCTTACATGCAGAAAGGATTCCTCTCAAAAGCTAATTAAATTCTCACATGAAAGCAGTGTTCAACACGTTCTTCCTCCTTATACTGGTGGTTCTCTTTACAGAGATATATATCTTTCTTCCACTCAGCTGTGTAGGCCTATTGGTCACAAAGAGAGCCTATCCCCACCTTGAAAAACCTAACTTACAGGAAGTATTCCTTTGAAAAAGCGTACTACCTGCTCATGCTTCTGATACAAATAGATATCTTTTGAGATACAAGTGTTTCTGCAACTCAGCTGAACGGGCCTTTTATTATCATAGTGAGCCTATCTCAACCTTGAAAAATCTAAGTTGTAGGAAGTATTCCTTTCTAAAACTTACTCAATTCCCACAGGGAAAAATGTGCTAGATACTCCTGCTTCTAACACAGATGGTTTTCCTTCGAGAGATACATCTGTTTCTTCAACCTAGCTGGACAGTAATGTTGGGAACAAAATGAGACTCTGTACACCTTGAAAACTCGGATTGGCACTATGAATCCCTTTCAAAAACGAACTCAACTCTCTTAGGGAAACAATGTCCTAGACGCCAAATCTTACAATGTAGAAAATAACGTTTGGAAAGATACATGTGTTTCTTCCACTCAGCTGAGTCGACCACTTTGGAACAAAGAGAGGGTATGTGAATATTGAAAACCCTAAGTTGCAGGCAGTAATTAATTCAAAACCTTAGTCAATTCTCCCAGGGCAGCAATGTGCTAAATGATCCTGCTTCAAACACAGATAGTTTTCTTTCAATAGATGCATGTGCTTGCTCAACTTAGCTAAATAAGCCTATTGGGAACAAAGACAACCTATCTCCACCTTGGAAAACTTAAGTTGCAGGAAGTATTCCTGTCAATAACTAATTCAGTTCTCACAGGGAAACAAAATGCTAGATGTCTTGCTTCTGATGCAAATTGTTTTCTTTGAGTAATACATGTATTTCTTATTCTCAGCCAGAAAGTCCTCTTTGAAGAACAGGAGCCTTTAACAACCTTGTTTACTATGATTGGCAGGAAGAATTCCTTTGAAAAACAGTATCTGTTCTCAGAGGGCACACATGCAAGATGTTCCTGCTTGTAATGTAGAGGGTTTCTTTGGAGAGATAAATGTGTTTCTTCAACTCAGCTGGATAGGCCGATATGGAATAAAGAGAGCATATGTTCACCTTGAAATCCTTAATTGCAGGTAGCATTCCTTTCAAAAGCTAACCGAATTCTCACAGGGAATTAATGTGCTAGATCCAGCAGCTTTAAACATACATGGTTTTCTAGGAGAGAAAATTTGTTTCTTCAAGTCACCAGAATGGGCCTATTTGGATCAAAGTGATCATATAGCAAACTTGAAAAACCTACATTGCAGGACTTAGTACTTTCAAAGTCATACTCAATTTTCACAGGGAAACAATGTGCTGGATGGTCCTACATCTAACACAGATGATTTCACTTTGAGAGATATATGTGTTTCTTCAAGTTAGCTGGATAGGGCTATTTGGAACAAAATGAACCTTTCTGCATCTTGAAAACTCTGAACAGCAGGAGATACTCCCTTCAAAAACTAACTCAATTGTCACAAGGAAAAAATGTGCTAGTTGCTCCTGCTTCTAAATCCCATGGTTTTCATTCCAGAATACATGTGTCTTCAAGTTAGCTAAATAGGCAAATTAGGAACAAAGATTGCCAATCTCCAGCTTGAAAAACGTTAGGAGAAGGAGGTATTACTTTCAAGAATTCATTCAGTTCTCACAAGGAAACAGCGTGCTAGATGCTCCTGCTTCTAAAACAGATGGCTTTCGTTCGAGAGAAGCATCTCTTTTTCCACAAAACTGGACAGTCCTATTTGGAACAAAACGAGCCTCTGTCCACTTTTGAAACTCTGATTGGCTGTATGCGTTCCTTTCATAAACTAACTCTGTTCTCACAGCGAAACAATGTCCTAGATGCTGAATCTTATAATGTAGAAGGTTTTCTTTGGAAAGATAGTTGTTTTTCTTGCACTCAGCTGAATAGACCTTTTTGAAACAAAGAGAGGCTATGTGATCCTTGGAAACCTGTGTTGCAGGATTATTTCTTTCTAAAACACACTGAAACCTGACAGGGAAAAAATGTGCTAGATCATGGAGCTTCCAACATAGATGATTTTTTTTGGAGAGATAAATGCGTTTCTTCAAGTCAGCTGAATGGGACTATTAAGAACAAAGTGATCTTATACTTGAAATACCTACGTTGCAGGAGTTAGTACTTGCAAAAAGGTACACAATTTTCACAGGGAAACAATGTGCTTGATGGTCCCACTTCTAAGACAGACAGTTTCATTTCGAGAGATGTATGTGTTTCTTAATGTTAGCTGGCTAGGTCTCTTTGGAACAAAATGAACCTTAATGCATCTCGAACACTCTGAATGGCAGGAGTCATTCCTTTGAAAAACTAACGCAATCTTCACAGGGAAGCAATGTGCCAGATATTCCTGAGATGAAAAACAATGTATTTCTTTGAAGAGATACATGTTGTACTTCAACTCAGAAAAATATTTCTATTTACAACAAGAAAGCCTATCTAGAGCTTGAAAAACCTCACTTGCAGGAGGTATTCCTTTCAAAAAGTAACAGAATTCTCACAGGGAAACAACGTCCTATATGCTGAAGCTTATAACATAGACGATTATCTTTGAAGAGACACATGTATATCTGCCACTCAGCTGAATATTCCTATTGAAACAAAGATATCCTATCTCCACCTTCAAAATAATACATGCAGAAGGGAATCCTTTGAAAAGCTATCTAAATTCTCACATGGAAGCGGTGTTCAACACGTTCCTCCTTCTTACACTGATGGTTCACTTTACAGAGATATATGTGTTTCTTCCACTCAGCCGAGTACACCTATTGGTCCCAAAGAGAGTCTATCCCCACCTTGAAAAACCTAAGTTTCAGGAAGTATCCCTTTCAAAGTTATACTCAATTTTCACAGGAAACAATGTGCTGGATGCTCCTCTTCTGACATAAATGGTTTCCTTTTGAGAGATAAAGATTTTTCTTAATCTCAGCAGAAAGAGCTAATTTGAAGAAACATATCCTATTTCCACCATGAACAGTCTAAGTTACAGCAAGTATTCCTTTCAAAAACTAATTCAGTTCTCAAATGGAAAAAAGGTTCAAGATGTTCCTCAATCTAACAGAAATGGGGGACCTTGGAGAGATCCATGTGGTTCTTCTCTCAGTGGAAAATACCTATTTGGAACAAAGACAGACGATCTCTGCCTTGAAAATTTTAAGTTAAATGGGTATTCCTTACTAAACTACCTGCGTTCTCACCAGGAAACAATGTGGTAGATGCTCCTGTTCCTGACACAAATGGATTTCTTTTGAGAGATACCTGTGTTTCCTCAAGTCACTGAAATAGGCCTATTTGGAACAAAGACAGCGTACCTCCACCTTGAAATTCAAAGTTGCAGGAAGTATTGCTTTCAAAAACTCTCTCAATTCTCACAGTGAAGCAATGTGCTATATGCTCATGCTTCTGTTACAAATGAATTTCTTTTGAGGTACAAGTGTTTCTACAATTCAGCTGAAAGGGCCTATTTTGAACATAGTGAGCGTATCTCAACCTTGAAAAACATAAGTTGCAAGAAGCATTCCTTTCTAATACTTAATTCTCACAGGTCAAACTATGCTAGATGCTCCTGCTTCTAGTGCACGTGGATTTTCTTCAATAGAGACATATGAATCTTCAACTTAGTTGGACATTCCTATTTGAAACAAAATGACCCTAGGTCCACCTTGAAAACCTTGGCTGGCAGTATGAATTCCTTTCAAAAACTAACTCTATCCTCACAGGGAAACAGTGTCCTAGTGCTGAATCTGATAAAGGAGAAGGATGTTGTATAAAAGATGCAAGTGATCCTTCTCCTCAGCTGTGTAAACCCGTTTGGAATAAAGAGCGTCTCTGTGAACCTTGAAAAACACATGTTGCAGGAAATATTTCTTTATAAAACTCAGTAAATTCCCAAAGGGCAACAATTTCCTAGATGCTTCTGCTTCAAACACAGGTGGTTTTCATTTCAAGACATACATGTGCTTGTTCAACTTAGCTAAATAGCCCTACTGGGAAAAAAGGGAGCCTATCTCCACCTGAAAAACCTAAGTTGCAGGAGATATTCCTTTCCACAACAAATTCAGTTCTCAGAGGGAAACAAAGTGCAAGATGTTCTTCCTTCTCACACAAACTGTTTTCTTTGAGTCATAGATGTATTTCTTATACTCAGCAAAGGCCTATTTGGATGAAAACGAGCCTTTATCAACCTTGTTTACTCTGATTGCCAGGACGAATTCCTATGGAAAACTGTATATGTTCTCAGAGGGAAGGTATGCAAGTTGTTCCTGCTTCTAACGCAGAAGTGTCTCTTTGGAGAGGTTCACGTGTTTTTCTTCAACTCCACTGGATAGGCCAGTATGGAACAAAGAGAGCCAATCCCCACCTTGAAAATCCTAACTTGCAGGAAGTATTCCTTTGAAAACCTAACAGAATTCTCACAGGAAAAGAATGTGCTAGATACTGCAGCTTGTAAAATAGATGGTTTTCTTGGAGAGATAAAAATGGTCTTCTACTCACCTGAATGGACCTATTTGGAAGAAAGAAATCATATCTCAAACTTGAAAAACCTATGTTTCAGGAATTACTCCTTTCAAAACAGTACTCAATTTCATAGGGAAACAATATCCTACCTTATTCTGCTTCTAAAACTGATGGCTTTATTTTGAGAGATATATGTGTTTCTTCAAGTTAGCTGGATAGGCCTCTTGGAAAAAAATGAACTTTTCAGCATCTTGAAAACTGTAAACAGCAAGAGTTATTCCTTTCAAAAACTCAATTATCACAAGGAGACAATGTGCTAGATGTTCCTGAGACAAACAAAAAAGTGTTTCTTTGGAGAGATTCATGTTTGACTTCAACTCAGAAAACTACTTCTATTTGGAACAAGAAAGCCTACCTCCAGCTTGAAAAACCTCAGTTGCAGGAGGTATTCCTCTCAAAAAATGACAAAATTCCAACAGGGAAATAATGTTCTATACGCTGAAGCATATAACATAGATGGTCTTCTTTGGAGAGACACATGTGTATCATCCACGCGGAATATTCCTATTGGAACAGTTAGCCGATCTCCACTTTCAAAACCCTTACATGCAGAAAGGATTCCTCTCAAAAGCTAATTAAATTCTCACATGAAAGCAGTGTTCAACACGTTCCTCCTCCTTATACTGGTGGTTCTCTTTACAGAGATATATATCTTTCTTCCACTCAGCTGTGTAGGCCTATTGGTCACAAAGAGAGCCTATCCCCACCTTGAAAAACCTAACTTACAGGAAGTATTCCTTTGAAAAAGCGTACTACCTGCTCATGCTTCTGATACAAATAGATATCTTTTGAGATACAAGTGTTTCTGCAACTCAGCTGAACGGGCCTTTTATTATCATAGTGAGCCTATCTCAACCTTGAAAAATCTAAGTTGTAGGAAGTATTCCTTTCTAAAACTTACTCAATTCCCACAGGGAAAAATGTGCTAGATACTCCTGCTTCTAACACAGATGGTTTTCCTTCGAGAGATACATCTGTTTCTTCAACCTAGCTGGACAGTAATGTTGGGAACAAAATGAGACTCTGTACACCTTGAAAACTCGGATTGGCACTATGAATCCCTTTCAAAAACGAACTCAACTCTCTTAGGGAAACAATGTCCTAGACGCCAAATCTTACAATGTAGAAAATAACGTTTGGAAAGATACATGTGTTTCTTCCACTCAGCTGAGTCGACCACTTTGGAACAAAGAGAGGGTATGTGAATATTGAAAACCCTAAGTTGCAGGCAGTAATTAATTCAAAACCTTAGTCAATTCTCCCAGGGCAGCAATGTGCTAAATGATCCTGCTTCAAACACAGATAGTTTTCTTTCAATAGATGCATGTGCTTGCTCAACTTAGCTAAATAAGCCTATTGGGAACAAAGACAACCTATCTCCACCTTGGAAAACTTAAGTTGCAGGAAGTATTCCTGTCAATAACTAATTCAGTTCTCACAGGGAAACAAAATGCTAGATGTCTTGCTTCTGATGCAAATTGTTTTCTTTGAGTAATACATGTATTTCTTATTCTCAGCCAGAAAGTCCTCTTTGAAGAACAGGAGCCTTTAACAACCTTGTTTACTATGATTGGCAGGAAGAATTCCTTTGAAAAACAGTATCTGTTCTCAGAGGGCACACATGGAAGATGTTCCTGCTTGTAATGTAGAGGGTTTCTTTGGAGAGATAAATGTGTTTCTTCAACTCAGCTGGATAGGCCGATATGGAATAAAGAGAGCATATGTTCACCTTGAAATCCTTAATTGCAGGTAGCATTCCTTTCAAAAGCTAACCGAATTCTCACAGGGAATTAATGTGCTAGATCCAGCAGCTTTAAACATACATGGTTTTCTAGGAGAGAAAATTTGTTTCTTCAAGTCACCAGAATGGGCCTATTTGGATCAAAGTGATCATATAGCAAACTTGAAAAACCTACATTGCAGGACTTAGTACTTTCAAAGTCATACTCAATTTTCACAGGGAAACAATGTGCTGGATGGTCCTACATCTAACACAGATGATTTCACTTTGAGAGATATATGTGTTTCTTCAAGTTAGCTGGATAGGGCTATTTGGAACAAAATGAACCTTTCTGCATCTTGAAAACTCTGAACAGCAGGAGATACTCCCTTCAAAAACTAACTCAATTGTCACAAGGAAAAAATGTGCTAGTTGCTCCTGCTTCTAAATCCCATGGTTTTCATTCCAGAATACATGTGTCTTCAAGTTAGCTAAATAGGCAAATTAGGAACAAAGATTGCCAATCTCCAGCTTGAAAAACGTTAGGAGAAGGAGGTATTACTTTCAAGAATTCATTCAGTTCTCACAAGGAAACAGCGTGCTAGATGCTCCTGCTTCTAAAACAGATGGCTTTCGTTCGAGAGAAGCATCTCTTTTTCCACAAAACTGGACAGTCCTATTTGGAACAAAACGAGCCTCTGTCCACTTTTGAAACTCTGATTGGCTGTATGCGTTCCTTTCATAAACTAACTCTGTTCTCACAGCGAAACAATGTCCTAGATGCTGAATCTTATAATGTAGAAGGTTTTCTTTGGAAAGATAGTTGTTTTTCTTGCACTCAGCTGAATAGACCTTTTTGAAACAAAGAGAGGCTATGTGATCCTTGGAAACCTGTGTTGCAGGATTATTTCTTTCTAAAACACACTGAAACCTGACAGGGAAAAAATGTGCTAGATCATGGAGCTTCCAACATAGATGATTTTTTTTGGAGAGATAAATGCGTTTCTTCAAGTCAGCTGAATGGGACTATTAAGAACAAAGTGATCTTATACTTGAAATACCTACGTTGCAGGAGTTAGTACTTGCAAAAAGGTACACAATTTTCACAGGGAAACAATGTGCTTGATGGTCCCACTTCTAAGACAGACAGTTTCATTTCGAGAGATGTATGTGTTTCTTAATGTTAGCTGGCTAGGTCTCTTTGGAACAAAATGAACCTTAATGCATCTCGAACACTCTGAATGGCAGGAGTCATTCCTTTGAAAAACTAACGCAATCTTCACAGGGAAGCAATGTGCCAGATATTCCTGAGATGAAAAACAATGTATTTCTTTGAAGAGATACATGTTGTACTTCAACTCAGAAAAATATTTCTATTTACAACAAGAAAGCCTATCTAGAGCTTGAAAAACCTCACTTGCAGGAGGTATTCCTTTCAAAAAGTAACAGAATTCTCACAGGGAAACAACGTCCTATATGCTGAAGCTTATAACATAGACGATTATCTTTGAAGAGACACATGTATATCTGCCACTCAGCTGAATATTCCTATTGAAACAAAGATATCCTATCTCCACCTTCAAAATAATACATGCAGAAGGGAATCCTTTGAAAAGCTATCTAAATTCTCACATGGAAGCGGTGTTCAACACGTTCCTCCTTCTTACACTGATGGTTCACTTTACAGAGATATATGTGTTTCTTCCACTCAGCCGAGTACACCTATTGGTCCCAAAGAGAGTCTATCCCCACCTTGAAAAACCTAAGTTTCAGGAAGTATCCCTTTCAAAGTTATACTCAATTTTCACAGGAAACAATGTGCTGGATGCTCCTCTTCTGACATAAATGGTTTCCTTTTGAGAGATAAAGATTTTTCTTAATCTCAGCAGAAAGAGCTAATTTGAAGAAACATATCCTATTTCCACCATGAACAGTCTAAGTTACAGCAAGTATTCCTTTCAAAAACTAATTCAGTTCTCAAATGGAAAAAAGGTTCAAGATGTTCCTCAATCTAACAGAAATGGGGGACCTTGGAGAGATCCATGTGGTTCTTCTCTCAGTGGAAAATACCTATTTGGAACAAAGACAGACGATCTCTGCCTTGAAAATTTTAAGTTAAATGGGTATTCCTTACTAAACTACCTGCGTTCTCACCAGGAAACAATGTGGTAGATGCTCCTGTTCCTGACACAAATGGATTTCTTTTGAGAGATACCTGTGTTTCCTCAAGTCACTGAAATAGGCCTATTTGGAACAAAGACAGCATACCTCCACCTTGAAATTCAAAGTTGCAGGAAGTATTGCTTTCAAAAACTCTCTCAATTCTCACAGTGGAGCAATGTGCTATATGCTCATGCTTCTGTTACAAATGGATTTCTTTTGAGGTACAAGTGTTTCTACAATTCAGCTGAAAGGGCCTATTTTGAACATAGTGAGCGTATCTCAACCTTGAGAAACATAAGTTGCAAGAAGCATTCCTTTCTAATACTTAATTCTCACAGGTCAAACTATGCTAGATGCTCCTGCTTCTAGTGCACGTGGATTTTCTTCAATAGAGACATATGAATCTTCAACTTAGTTGGACATTCCTATTTGAAACAAAATGACCCTAGGTCCACCTTGAAAACCTTGGCTGGCAGTATGAATTCCTTTCAAAAACTAACTCTATCCTCACAGGGAAACAGTGTCCTAGTGCTGAATCTGATAAAGGAGAAGGATGTTGTGTAAAAGATGCAAGTGATCCTTCTCCTCAGCTGTGTAAACCCGTTTGGAATAAAGAGCGTCTCTGTGAACCTTGAAAAACACATGTTGCAGGAAATATTTCTTTATAAAACTCAGTAAATTCCCAAAGGGCAACAATTTCCTAGATGCTTCTGCTTCAAACACAGGTGGTTTTTATTTCAAGACATACATGTGTTTGTTCAACTTAGCTAAATAGCCCTACTGGGAAAAAAGGGAGCCTATCTCCACCTGAAAAACCTAAGTTGCAGGAGATATTCCTTTCCACAACAAATTCAGTTCTCAGAGGGAAACAAAGTGCAAGATGTTCTTCCTTCTCACACAAACTGTTTTCTTTGAGTCATAGATGTATTTCTTATACTCAGCAAAGGCCTATTTGGATGAAAACGAGCCTTTATCAACCTTGTTTACTCTGATTGCCAGGACGAATTCCTATGGAAAACTGTATATGTTCTCAGAGGGAAGGTATGCAAGTTGTTCCTGCTTCTAACGCAGAAGTGTCTCTTTGGAGAGGTTCACGTGTTTTTCTTCAACTCCACTGGATAGGCCAGTATGGAACAAAGAGAGCCAATCCCCACCTTGAAAATCCTAACTTGCAGGAAGTATTCCTTTGAAAACCTAACAGAATTCTCACAGGAAAAGAATGTGCTAGATACTGCAGCTTGTAAAATAGATGGTTTTCTTGGAGAGATAAAAATGGTCTTCTACTCACCTGAATGGACCTATTTGGAAGAAAGAAATCATATCTCAAACTTGAAAAAACTATGTTTCAGGAATTACTCCTTTCAAAACAGTACTCAATTTCATAGGGAAACAATATCCTACCTTATTCTGCTTCTAAAACTGATGGCTTTATTTTGAGAGATATATGTGTTTCTTCAAGTTAGCTGGATAGGCCTCTTGGAAAAAAATGAACTTTTCAGCATCTTGAAAACTGTAAACAGCAAGAGTTATTCCTTTCAAAAACTCAATTATCACAAGGAGACAATGTGCTAGATGTTCCTGAGACAAAGAAAAAAGTTTTTCTTTGGAGACATTCATGTTTGACTTCAACTCAGAAAACTACTTCTATTTGGAACAAGAAAGCCTACCTCCAGCTTGAAAAACCTCAGTTGCAGGAGGTATTCCTCTCAAAAAATGACAAAATTCCAACAGGGAAATAATGTTCTATACGCTGAAGCATATAACATAGATGGTCTTCTTTGGAGAGACACATGTGTATCATCCACGCGGAATATTCCTATTGGAACAAAGTTTGCCGATCTCCACTTTTAAAAACCCTTACATGCAGAAAGGATTCCTCTCAAAAGCTAATTAAATTCTCACATGAAAGCAGTGTTCAACACGTTCCTCCTCCTTATACTGGTGGTTCTCTTTACAGAGATATATATCTTTCTTCCACTCAGCTGTGTAGGCCTATTGGTCACAAAGAGAGCCTATCCCCACCTTGAAAAACCTAACTTACAGGAAGTATTCCTTTGAAAAAGCGTACTACCTGCTCATGCTTCTGATACAAATAGATTTCTTTTGACATACAAGTGTTTCTGCAACTCAGCTGAACGGGCCTTTTATTAACATAGTGAGCCTATCTCAACCTTGAAAAATCTAAGTTGTAGGAAGTATTCCTTTCTAAAACTTACTCAATTCCCACAGGGAAAAATGTGCTAGATACTCCTGCTTCTAACACAGATGGTTTTCCTTCGAGAGATACATCTGTTTCTTCAACCTAGCTGGACAGTAATGTTGGGAACAAAATGAGACTCTGTACACCTTGAAAACTCGGATTGGCACTATGAATCCCTTTCAAAAACGAACTCAACTCTCTTAGGGAAACAATGTCCTAGACGCCAAATCTTACAATGTAGAAAATAACGTTTGGAAAGATACATGTGTTTCTTCCACTCACCTGAGTCGACCACTTTGGAACAAAGAGAGGGTATGTGAATATTGAAAACCCTAAGTTGCAGGCAGTAATTAATTCAAAACCTTAGTCAATTCTCCCAGGGCAGCAATGTGCTAAATGATCCTGCTTCAAACACAGATAGTTTTCTTTCAATAGATGCATGTGCTTCCTCAACTTAGCTAAATAAGCCTATTGGGAACAAAGACAACCTATCTCCACCTTGGAAAACTTAAGTTGCAGGAAGTATTCCTTTCAATAATTAATTCAGTTCTCACAGGGAAACAAAATGCTAGATGTCTTGCTTCTGATGCAAATTGTTTTCTTTGAGTAATACATGTATTTCTTATACTCAGCCAGAAAGTCCTCTTTGAAGAACAGGAGCCTTTAACAACCTTGTTTACTATGATTGGCAGGAAGAATTCCTTTGAAAAACAGTATCTGTTCTCAGAGGGCACACATGCAAGATGTTCCTGCTTGTAATGTAGAGGGTTTCTTTGGAGAGATAAATGTGTTTCTTCAACTCAGCTGGATAGGCCGATATGGAATAAAGAGAGCATATGTTCACCTTGAAATCCTTAATTGCAGGTAGCATTCCTTTGAAAAGCTAACCGAATTCTCACAGGGAATTAATGTGCTAGTTCCAGCAGCTTTAAACATAGATGGTTTTCTAGGAGAGAAAATTTGTTTCTTCAAGTCACCAGAATGGGCCTATTTGGATCAAAGTGATCATATAGCAAACTTGAAAAACCTACATTGCAGGACTTAGTACTTTCAAAGTCATACTCAATTTTCACAGGGAAACAATGTGCTGGATGGTCCTACATCTAACACAGATGATTTCACTTTGAGAGATATATGTGTTTCTTCAAGTCAGCTGGATAGGGCTATTTGGAACAAAATGAACCTTTCTGCATCTTGAAAACTCTAAACAGCAGGAGATACTCCCTTCAAAAACTAACTCAATTGTCACAAGGAAAAAATGTGCTAGTTGCTCCTGCTTCTAAATCCCATGGTTTTCATTCCAGAATACATGTGTCTTCAAGTTAGCTAAATAGGCAAATTAGGAACAAAGATTGCCAATCTCCAGCTTGAAAAACGTTAGGAGAAGGAGGTATTACTTTCAAGAATTCATTCAGTTCTCACAAGGAAACAGCGTGCTAGATGCTCCTGCTTCTAAAACAGATGGCTTTCGTTCGAGAGAAGCATCTCTTTTTCCACAAAACTGGACAGTCCTATTTGGAACAAAACGAGCCTCTGTCCACTTTTGAAACTCTGATTGGCTATATGCGTTCCTTTCATAAACGAACTCTGTTCTCACAGCGAAACAATGTCCTAGATGCTGAATCTTATAATGTAGAAGGTTTTCTTTGGAAAGATAGTTGTTTTTCTTGCACTCAGCTGAATAGACCTTTTTGAAACAAAGAGAGGCTATGTGATCCTTGGAAACCTGTGTTGCAGGATTATTTCTTTCTAAAACTCACTGAAATCTGACAGGGAAAAAATGTGCTAGATCCTGGAGCTTCCAACATAGATGATTTTTTTTGGAGAGATAAATACGTTTCTTCAAGTCAGCTGAATGGGACTATTAAGAACAAAATGATCTTATACTTGAAATACCTACGTTGCAGGAGTTAGTACTTGCAAAAAGGTACACAATTTTCACAGGGAAACAATGTGCTTGATGGTCCCACTTCTAAGACAGACAGTTTCATTTCGAGAGATGTATGTGTTTCTTAATGTTAGCTGGCTAGGTCTCTTTGGAACAAAATGAACCTTAATGCATCTTGAACACTCTGAATGGCAGGAGTCATTCCTTTGAAAAACTAACGCAATCGTCACAGGGAACCAATGTGCCAGATGTTCCTGAGATGAAAAACAATGTATTTCTTTGAAGAGATACATGTTGTACTTCAACTCAGAAAAATATTTCTATTTACAACAAGAAAGCCTATCTAGAGCTTGAAAAACCTCACTTGCAGGAGGTATTCCTTTCAAAAAGTAACCGAATTCTCACAGGGAAACAAAGTCCTATATGCTGAAGCTTATAACATAGACGATTATCTTTGAAGAGATACATGTATATCTGCCACTCACCTGAATATTCCTATTGAAACAAAGATATCCTATCTCCACCTCAAAATAATACATGCAGAAGGGAATCCTTTGAAAAGCTATCTAAATTCTCACATGGAAGCGGTGTTCAACACGTTCCTCCTTCTTACACTGATGGTTCACTTTACAGAGATATATGTGTTTCTTCCACTCAGCCGAGTACACCTATTGGTCACAAAGAGAGTCTATCCCCACCTTGAAAAACCTAAGTTTCAGGAAGTATCCCTTTCAAAGTTATACTCAATTTTCACAGGAAACAATGTGCTGGATGCTCCTCTTCTGACATAAAGGGTTTCCTTTTGAGAGATAAAGATTTTTCTTAATCTCAGCAGAAAGAGCTAATTTGAAGAAACATATCCTATTTCCACCATGAACAGTCTAAGTTACAGCAAGTATTCCTTTCAAAAACTAATTCAGTTCTCAAATGGAAAAAAGGTTCAAGATGTTCCTCAATCTAACAGAAATGGGGGACCTTGGAGAGATCCATGTGGTTCTTCTCTCAGTGGAAAATACCTATTTGGAACAAAGACAGACGATCTCTGCCTTGAAAATTTTAAGTTAAATGGGTATTCCTTACTAAACTACCTGCGTTCTCACCAGGAAACAATGTGGTAGATGCTCCTGTTCCTGACACAAATGGATTTCTTTTGAGAGATACCTGTGTTTCCTCAAGTCACTGAAATAGGCCTATTTGGAACAAAGACAGCGTACCTCCACCTTGAAATTCAAAGTTGCAGGAAGTATTGCTTTCAAAAACTCTCTCAATTCTCACAGTGAAGCAATGTGCTATATGCTCATGCTTCTGTTACAAATGGATTTCTTTTGAGGTACAAGTGTTTCTACAATTCAGCTGAAAGGGCCTATTTTGAACATAGTGAGCGTATCTCAACCTTGAAAAACATAAGTTGCAAGAAGCATTCCTTTCTAATACTTAATTCTCACAGGTCAAATTATGCTAGATGCTCCTGCTTCTAGTGCACGTGGATTTTCTTCAATAGAGACATATGAATCTTCAACTTAGTTGGACATTCCTATTTGAAACAAAATGACCCTAGGTCCACCTTGAAAACCTTGACTGGCAGTATGAATTCCTTTCAAAAACTAACTCTATCCTCACAGGGAAACAGTGTCCTAGTGCTGAATCTGATAAAGGAGAAGGATGTTGTATAAAAGATGCAAGTGATCCTTCTCCTCAGCTGTGTAAACCCGTTTGGAATAAAGAGCGTCTCTGTGAACCTTGAAAAACACATGTTGCAGGAAATATTTCTTTATAAAACTCAGTAAATTCCCAAAGGGCAACAATTTCCTAGATGCTTCTGCTTCAAACACAGGTGGTTTTCATTTCAAGACATACATGTGCTTGTTCAACTTAGCTAAATAGCCCTACTGGGAAAAAAGGGAGCCTATCTCCACCTGAAAAACCTAAGTTGCAGGAGATATTCCTTTCCACAACAAATTCAGTTCTCAGAGGGAAACAAAGTGCAAGATGTTCTTCCTTCTCACACAAACTGTTTTCTTTGAGTAATAGATGTATTTCTTATACTCAGCAAAGGCCTATTTGGATGAAAACGAGCCTTTATCAACCTTGTTTACTCTGATTGCCAGGACGAATTCCTATGGAAAACTGTATATGTTCTCAGAGGGAAGGTATGCAAGTTGTTCCTGCTTCTAACGCAGAAGTGTCTCTTTGGAGAGGTTCACGTGTTTTTCTTCAACTCCACTGGATAGGCCAGTATGGAACAAAGAGAGCCAATCCCCACCTTGAAAATCCTAACTTGCAGGAAGTATTCCTTTGAAAACCTAACAGAATTCTCACAGGAAAAGAATGTGCTAGATACTGCAGCTTGTAAAATAGATGGTTTTCTTGGAGAGATAAAAATGGTCTTCTACTCACCTGAATGGACCTATTTGGAAGAAAGAAATCATATCTCAAACTTGAAAAAACTATGTTTCAGGAATTACTCCTTTCAAAACAGTACTCAATTTCATAGGGAAACAATATCCTACCTTATTCTGCTTCTAAAACTGATGGCTTTATTTTGAGAGATATATGTGTTTCTTCAAGTTAGCTGGATAGGCCTCTTGGAAAAAAATGAACTTTTCAGCATCTTGAAAACTGTAAACAGCAAGAGTTATTCCTTTCAAAAACTCAATTATCACAAGGAGACAATGTGCTAGATGTTCCTGAGACAAACAAAAAAGTTTTTCTTTGGAGAGATTCATGTTTGACTTCAACTCAGAAAACTACTTCTATTTGGAACAAGAAAGCCTACCTCCAGCTTGAAAAACCTCAGTTGCAGGAGGTATTCCTCTCAAAAAATGACAAAATTCCAACAGGGAAATAATGTTCTATACGCTGAAGCATATAACATAGATGGTCTTCTTTGGAGAGACACATGTGTATCATCCACGTGGAATATTCCTATTGGAACAAAGTTAGCCGATCTCCACTTTCAAAACCCTTACATGCAGAAAGGATTCCTTTCAAAAGCTAATTAAATTCTCACATGAAAGCAGTGTTCAACACGTTCCTCCTCCTTATACTGGTGGTTCTCTTTACAGAGATATATATCTTTCTTCCACTCAGCTGTGTAGGCCTATTGGTCACAAAGAGAGCCTATCCCCACCTTGAAAAACCTAACTTACAGGAAGTATTCCTTTGAAAAAGCGTACTACCTGCTCATGCTTCTGATACAAATAGATTTCTTTTGAGATACAAGTGTTTCTGCAACTCAGCTGAACGGGCCTTTTATTAACATAGTGAGCCTATCTCAACCTTGAAAAATCTAAGTTGTAGGAAGTATTCCTTTCTAAAACTTACTCAATTCCCACAGGGAAAAATGTGCTAGATACTCCTGCTTCTAACACAGATGGTTTTCCTTCGAGAGATACATCTGTTTCTTCAACCTAGCTGGACAGTAATGTTGGGAACAAAATGAGACTCTGTACACCTTGAAAACTCGGATTGGCACTATGAATCCCTTTCAAAAACGAACTCAACTCTCTTAGGGAAACAATGTCCTAGACGCCAAATCTTACAATGTAGAAAATAACGTTTGGAAAGATACATGTGTTTCTTCCACTCAGCTGAGTCGACCACTTTGGAACAAAGAGAGGGTATGTGAATATTGAAAACCCTAAGTTGCAGGCAGTAATTAATTCAAAACCTTAGTCAATTCTCCCAGGGCAGCAATGTGCTAAATGATCCTGCTTCAAACACAGATAGTTTTCTTTCAATAGATGCATGTGCTTGCTCAACTTAGCTAAATAAGCCTATTGGGAACAAAGACAACCTATCTCCACCTTGGAAAACTTAAGTTGCAGGAAGTATTCCTTTCAATAACTAATTCAGTTCTCACAGGGAAACAAAATGCTAGATGTCTTGCTTCTGATGCAAATTGTTTTGTTTGAGTAATACATGTGTTTCTTATTCTCAGCCAGAAAGTCCTCTTTGGAAGAACAGGAGCCTTTAACAACCTTGTTTACTATGATTGGCAGGAAGAATTCCTTTGAAAAACAGTATCTGTTCTCAGAGGGCACACATGGAAGATGTTCCTGCTTGTAATGTAGAGGGTTTCTTTGGAGAGATAAATGTGTTTCTTCAACTCAGCTGGATAGGCCGATATGGAATAAAGAGAGCATATGTTCACCTTGAAATCCTTAATTGCAGGTAGCATTCCTTTCAAAAGCTAACCGAATTCTCACAGGGAATTAATGTGCTAGATCCAGCAGCTTTAAACATACATGGTTTTCTAGGAGAGAAAATTTGTTTCTTCAAGTCACCAGAATGGGCCTATTTGGATCAAAGTGATCATATAGCAAACTTGAAAAACCTACATTGCAGGACTTAGTACTTTCAAAGTCATACTCAATTTTCACAGGGAAACAATGTGCTGGATGGTCCTACATCTAACACAGATGATTTCACTTTGAGAGATATATGTGTTTCTTCAAGTTAGCTGGATAGGGCTATTTGGAACAAAATGAACCTTTCTGCATCTTGAAAACTCTGAACAGCAGGAGATACTCCCTTCAAAAACTAACTCAATTGTCACAAGGAAAAAATGTGCTAGTTGCTCCTGCTTCTAAATCCCATGGTTTTCATTCCAGAATACATGTGTCTTCAAGTTAGCTAAATAGGCAAATTAGGAACAAAGATTGCCAATCTCCAGCTTGAAAAACGTTAGGAGAAGGAGGTATTACTTTCAAGAATTCATTCAGTTCTCACAAGGAAACAGCGTGCTAGATGCTCCTGCTTCTAAAACAGATGGCTTTCGTTCGAGAGAAGCATCTCTTTTTCCACAAAACTGGACAGTCCTATTTGGAACAAAACGAGCCTCTGTCCACTTTTGAAACTCTGATTGGCTGTATGCGTTCCTTTCATAAACTAACTCTGTTCTCACAGTGAAACAATGTCCTAGATGCTGAATCTTATAATGTAGAAGGTTTTCTTTGGAAAGATAGTTGTTTTTCTTGCACTCAGCTGAATAGACCTTTTTGAAACAAAGAGAAGCTATGTGATCCTTGGAAACCTGAGTTGCAGGATTATTTCTTTCTAAAACTCACTGAAATCTGACAGGGAAAAAATGTGCTAGATCCTGGAGCTTCCAACATAGATGATTTTTTTTGGAGAGATAAATGCGTTTCTTCAAGTCAGCTGAATGGGACTATTAAGAACAAAGTGATCTTATACTTGAAATACCTACGTTGCAGGAGTTAGTACTTGCAAAAAGGTACACAATTTTCACAGGGAAACAATGTGCTTGATGGTCCCACTTCTAAGACAGACAGTTTCATTTCGAGAGATGTATGTGTTTCTTAATGTTAGCTGGCTAGGTCTCTTTGGAACAAAATGAACCTTAATGCATCTCGAACACTCTGAATGGCAGGAGTCATTCCTTTGAAAAACTAACGCAATCGTCACAGGGAAGCAATGTGCCAGATATTCCTGAGATGAAAAACAATGTATTTCTTTGAAGAGATACATGTTGTACTTCAACTCAGAAAAATATTTCTATTTACAACAAGAAAGCCTATCTAGAGCTTGAAAAACCTCACTTGCAGGAGGTATTCCTTTCAAAAAGTAACAGAATTCTCACAGGGAAACAACGTCCTATATGCTGAAGCTTATAACATAGACGATTATCTTTGAAGAGACACATGTATATCTGCCACTCAGCTGAATATTCCTATTGAAACAAAGATATCCTATCTCCACCTTCAAAATAATACATGCAGAAGGGAATCCTTTGAAAAGCTATCTAAATTCTCACATGGAAGCGGTGTTCAACACGTTCCTCCTTCTTACACTGATGGTTCACTTTAAAGAGACATATGTGTTTCTTCCACTCAGCCGAGTACACCTATTGGTCCCAAAGAGAGTCTATCCCCACCTTGAAAAACCTAAGTTTCAGGAAGTATCCCTTTCAAAGTTATACTCAATTTTCACAGGAAACAATGTGCTGGATGCTCCTCTTCTGACATAAATGGTTTCCTTTTGAGAGATAAAGATTTTTCTTAATCTCAGCAGAAAGAGCTAATTTGAAGAAACATATCCTATTTCCACCATGAACAGTCTAAGTTACAGCAAGTATTCCTTTCAAAAACTAATTCAGTTCTCAAATGGAAAAAAGGTTCAAGATGTTCCTCAATCTAACAGAAATGGGGGACCTTGGAGAGATCCATGTGGTTCTTCTCTCAGTGGAAAATGCCTATTTGGAACAAAGACAGACGATCTCTGCCTTGAAAATTTTAAGTTAAATGGGTATTCCTTACTAAACTACCTGCGTTCTCACCAGGAAACAATGTGGTAGATGCTCCTGTTCCTGACACAAATGGATTTCTTTTGAGAGATACCTGTGTTTCCTCAAGTCACTGAAATAGGCCTATTTGGAACAAAGACAGCGTACCTCCACCTTGAAATTCAAAGTTGCAGGAAGTATTGCTTTCAAAAACTCTCTCAATTCTCACAGTGAAGCAATGTGGTATATGCTCATGCTTCTGTTACAAATGGATTTCTTTTGAGGTACAAGTGTTTCTACAATTCAGCTGAAAGGGCCTATTTTGAACATAGTGAGCGTATCTCAACCTTGAAAAACATAAGTTGCAAGAAGCATTCCTTTCTAATACTTAATTCTCACAGGTCAAACTATGCTAGATGCTCCTGCTTCTAGTGCACGTGGATTTTCTTCAATAGAGACATATGAATCTTCAACTTAGTTGGACATTCCTATTTGAAACAAAATGACCCTAGGTCCACCTTGAAAACCTTGACTGGCAGTATGAATTCCTTTCAAAAACTAACTCTATCCTCACAGGGAAACAGTGTCCTAGTGCTGAATCTGATAAAGGAGAAGGATGTTGTATAAAAGATGCAAGTGATCCTTCTCCTCAGCTGTGTAAACCCGTTTGGAATAAAGAGCGTCTCTGTGAACCTTGAAAAACACATGTTGCAGGAAATATTTCTTTATAAAACTCAGTAAATTCCCAAAGGGCAACAATTTCCTAGATGCTTCTGCTTCAAACACAGGTGGTTTTCATTTCAAGACATACATGTGCTTGTTCAACTTAGCTAAATAGCCCTACTGGGAAAAAAGGGAGCCTATCTCCACCTGAAAAACCTAAGTTGCAGGAGATATTCCTTTCCACAACAAATTCAGTTCTCAGAGGGAAACAAAGTGCAAGATGTTCTTCCTTCTCACACAAACTGTTTTCTTTGAGTAATAGATGTATTTCTTATACTCAGCAAAGGCCTATTTGGATGAAAACGAGCCTTTATCAACCTTGTTTACTCTGATTGCCAGGACGAATTCCTATGGAAAACTGTATATGTTCTCAGAGGGAAGGTATGCAAGTTGTTCCTGCTTCTAACGCAGAAGTGTCTCTTTGGAGAGGTTCACGTGTTTTTCTTCAACTCCACTGGATAGGCCAGTATGGAACAAAGAGAGCCAATCCCCACCTTGAAAATCCTAACTTGCAGGAAGTATTCCTTTGAAAACCTAACAGAATTCTCACAGGAAAAGAATGTGCTAGATACTGCAGCTTCTAAAATAGATGGTTTTCTTGGAGAGATAAAAATGGTCTTCTACTCACCTGAATGGACCTATTTGGAAGAAAGAAATCATATCTCAAACTTGAAAAACCTATGTTTCAGGAATTACTCCTTTCAAAACAGTACTCAATTTCATAGGGAAACAATATCCTACCTTATTCTGCTTCTAAAACTGATGGCTTTATTTTGAGAGATATATGTGTTTCTTCAAGTTAGCTGGATAGGCCTCTTGGAAAAAAATGAACTTTTCAGCATCTTGAAAACTGTAAACAGCAAGAGTTATTCCTTTCAAAAACTCAATTATCACAAGGAGACAATGTGCTAGATGTTCCTGAGACAAACAAAAAAGTTTTTCTTTGGAGAGAGTCATGTTTGACTTCAACTCAGAAAACTACTTCTATTTGGAACAAGAAAGCCTACCTCCAGCTTGAAAAACCTCAGTTGCAGGAGGTATTCCTCTCAAAAAATGACAAAATTCCAACAGGGAAATAATGTTCTATACGCTGAAGCATATAACATAGATGGTCTTCTTTGGAGAGACACATGTGTATCATCCACGCGGAATATTCCTATTGGAACAAAGTTAG
The DNA here is from genome assembly GCF_047511655.1 of Castor canadensis. NCBI lineage: Eukaryota > Metazoa > Chordata > Mammalia > Rodentia > Castoridae > Castor > Castor canadensis. Next base: position 34,919,550 of record NC_133402.1, on the reverse strand, counting down.
CCGATCTCCACTTTCAAAACCCTTACATGCAGAAAGGATTCCTTTCAAAAGCTAATTAAATTCTCACATGGAAGCAGTGTTCAACACGTTCCTCCTCCTTATACTGGTGGTTCTCTTTACAGAGATATATATATCTTTCTTCCACTCAGCTGAGTAGGCCTATTGGTCACAAAGAGAGCCTATCCCCACCTTGAAAAACCTAACTTACAGGAAGTATTCCTTTAAAAAAACGTACTACCTGCTCATGCTTCTGATACAAATAGATTTCTTTTGAGATACAAGTGTTTCTGCAACTCAGCTGAACGGGCCTTTTATTAACATAGTGAGCCTATCTCAACCTTGAAAAATCTAAGTTGTAGGAAATATTCCTTTCTAAAACTTACTCAATTCCCACAGGGAAAAATGTGCTAGATACTCCTGCTTCTAACACAGATGGTTTTCCTTCGAGAGATACATCTGTTTCTTCAACCTAGCTGGAAAGTAATGTTGGGAACAAAATGAGACTCTGTACACCTTGAAAACTCAGATTGGCACTATGAATCCCTTTCAAAAACTAACTCAACTCTCTTAGGGAAACAATGTCCTAGACGCCGAATCTTACAATGTAGAAAATAACGATTTTAAAGATACATGTGTTTCTTCCACTCAGCTGAGAGAGGGTATGTGAATATTGAAAACCCTAAGTTGCAGGCAGTAATTAATTCAAAAACTTAGTCAGTTCTCCCAGGGCAGCAATGTGCTAAATGATCCTGCTTCAAACACAGACAGTTTTCTTTCAATAGATGCATGTGCTTGCTCAACTTAGCTAAATAAGCCTATTGGGAACAAAGACAACCTATCTCCACCTTGGAAAACTTAAGTTGCAGGAAGTATTCCTTTCAATAACTAATTCAGTTCTCACAGGGAAACAAAATGCTAGATGTCTTGCTTCTGATGCAAATTGTTTTCTTTGAGTAATACATGTATTTCTTATTCTCAGCCAGAAAGTCCTCTTTGGAAGAACAGGAGCCTTTAACAACCTTGTTTACTATGATTGGCAGGAAGAATTCCTTTGAAAAACAGTATCTGTTCTCAGAGGGCATACATGCAAGATGTTCCTGCTTGTAATGTAGAGGGTTTCTTTGGAGAGATAAATGTGTTTCTTCAACTCAGCTGGATAGGCCGATATGGAATAAAGAGAGCATATCTTCACCTTGAAATCCTTAATTGCAGGTAGCATTCCTTTCAAAAGCTAACCGAATTCTCACAGGGAATTAATGTGCTAGATCCATCAGCTTTAAACATAGATGGTTTTCTAGGAGAGAAAAATTGTTTCTTCAAGTCACCAGAATGGGCCTATTTGGATCAAAGTGATCATATAGCAAACTTGAAAAACCTACATTGCAGGACTTAGTACTTTCAAAGTCATACTCAATTTTCACAGGGAAACAATGTGCTGGATGGTCCTACATCTAACACAGATGATTTCACTTTGAGAGATATATGTGTTTCTTCAAGTTAGCTGGATAGGGCTATTTGGAACAAAATGAACCTTTCTGCATCTTGAAAACTCTGAACAGCAGGAGATACTCCCTTCAAAAACTAACTCAATTGTCACAAGGAAAAAATGTGCTAGTTGCTCCTGCTTCTAAATCCCATGGTTTTCATTCCAGAATACATGTGTCTTCAAGGTAGCTAAATAGGCAAATTAGGAACAAAGATTGCCAATCTCCAGCTTGAAAAACGTTAGGAGAAGGAGGTATTACTTTCAAGAATTCATTCAGTTCTCACAAGGAAACAGCGTGCTAGATGCTCCTGCTTCTAAAACAGATGGCTTTCGTTCGAGAGAAGCATCTCTTTTTCCACAAAACTGGACAGTCCTATTTGGAACAAAATGAGCCTCTGTCCACTTTTCAAACTCTGATTGGCTGTATGAGTTCCTTTCATAAACTAACTCAGTTCTCACAGCGAAACAATGTCCTAGACGCTGAATCTTATAATGTAGAAGGTTTTCTTTGGAAAGATAGTTGTTTTTCTTGCACTCAGCTGAATAGACCTTTTTGAAACAAAGAGAGGCTATGTGATCCTTGGCAACCTGTGTTGCAGGATTATTTCTTTCTAAAACTCACTGAAATCTGACAGGGAAAAAAATGTGCTAGATCCTGGAGCTTCCAACATAGATGATTTTTTTTGGAGAGATAAATGCGTTTCTTCAAGTCAGCTGAATGGGACTATTAAGAACAAAGTGATCTTACACTTGAAATACCTACGTTGCAGGAGTTAGTACTTGCAAAAAAGTACTCAATTTTCACAGGGAAACAATGTGCTTGATGGTCCCACTTCTAAGACAGACAGTTTCATTTCGAGAGATGTATTTGTTTCTTAATGTTAGCTGGCTAGGTCTCTTTGGAACAAAATGAACCTTAATGCATCTCGAACACTCTGAATGGCAGGAGTCATTCCTTTGAAAAACTAACGCAATCGTCACAGGGAACCAATGTGCCAGATGTTCCTGAGATGAAAAACAATGTATTTCTTTGAAGAGATACATGTTGTACTTCAACTCAGAAAAATATTTCTATTTACAACAAGAAAGCCTATCTAGAGCTTGAAAAACCTCACTTGCAGGAGGTATTCCTTTCAAAAAGTAACAGAATTCTCACAGGGAAACAATGTCCTATATGCTGAAGCTTATAACATAGATGGTTATCTTTGAAGAGACACATGTATATCTGCCACTCAGCTGAATATTCCTATTGAAACCAAGATATCCTATCTCCACCTTCAAAATAATACATGCAGAAGGGAATCCTTTGAAAAGCTATCTAAATTCTCACATGGAAGCGGTGTTCAACACGTTCCTCCTTCTTACACTGATGGTTCACTTTACAGAGATATATGTGTTTCTTCCACTCAGCCGAGTACACCTATTGGTCACAAAGAGAGTCTATCCCCACCTTGAAAAACCTAAGTTTCAGGAAGTATCCCTTTCAAAGTTATACTCAATTTTCACAGGAAACAATGTGCTGGATGCTCCTCTTCTGACATAAATGGTTTCCTTTTGAGAGATAAAGATTTTTCTTAATCTCAGCAGAAAGAACTAATTTGAAGAAACATATCCTATTTCCACCATGAACAGTCTAAGTTACAGCAAGTATTCCTTTCAAAAACTAATTCAGTTCTCAAATGGAAAAAAGGTTCAAGATGTTCCTCAATCTAACAGAAATGGGGGACCTTGGAGAGATCCATGTGGTTCTTCTCTCAGTGGAAAATACCTATTTGGAACAAAGACAGACGATCTCTGCCTTGAAAATTTTAAGTTAAATGGGTATTCCTTACTAAACTACCTGCGTTCTCACCAGGAAACAATGTGGTAGATGCTCCTGTTCCTGACACAAATGGATTTCTTTTGAGAGATACCTGTGTTTCCTCAAGTCACTGAAATAGGCCTATTTGGAACAAAGACAGCGTACCTCCACCTTGAAATTCAAAGTTGCAGGAAGTATTGCTTTCAAAAACTCTCTCAATTCTCACAGTGGAGCAATGTGCTATATGCTCATGCTTCTGTTACAAATGGATTTCTTTTGAGGTACAAGTGTTTCTACAATTCAGCTGAAAGGGCCTATTTTGAACATAGTGAGCGTATCTCAACCTTGAAAAACATAAGTTGCAAGAAGCATTCCTTTCTAATACTTAATTCTCACAGGTCAAACTATGCTAGATGATCCTGCTTCTAGTGCACGTGGATTTTCTTCAATAGAGACATATGAATCTTCAAGTTAGTTGGACATTCCTATTTGAAATAAAATGACCCTAGGTCCACCTTGAAAACCTTGACTGGCAGTATGAATTCCTTTCAAAAACTAACTCTATCCTCACAGGGAAACAGTGTCCTAGTGCTGAATCTGATAAAGGAGAAGGATGTTGTATAAAAGATGCAAGTGATCCTTCTCCTCAGCTGTGTAAACCCGTTTGGAATAAAGAGCGTCTCTGTGAATCTTGAAAAACACATGTTGCAGGAAATATTTCTTTATAAAACTCAGTAAATTCCCAAAGGGCAACAATTTCCTAGATGCTTCTGCTTCAAACACAGGTGGTTTTCATTTCAAGACATACATGTGCTTGTTCAACTTAGCTAAATAGCCCTACTGGGAAAAAAGGGAGCCTATCTCCACCTGAAAAACCTAAGTTGCAGGAGATATTCCTTTCCACAACAAATTCAGTTCTCAGAGGGAAACAAAGTGCAAGATGTTCTTCCTTCTCACACAAACTGTTTTCTTTGAGTAATAGATGTATTTCTTATACTCAGCAAAGGCCTATTTGGATGAAAACGAGCCTTTATCAACCTTGTTTACTCTGATTGCCAGGACGAATTCCTATGGAAAACTGTATATGTTCTCAGAGGGAAGGTATGCAAGTTGTTCCTGCTTCTAATGCAGAAGTGTCTCTTTGGAGAGGTTCACGTGTTTTTCTTCAACTCCACTGGATAGGCCAGTATGGAACAAAGAGAGCCAATCCCCACCTTGAAAATCCTAACTTGCAAGAAGTATTCCTTTGAAAACCTAACAGAATTCTCACAGGAAAAGAATGTGCTAGATACTGCAGCTTCTAAAATAGATGGTTTTCTTGGAGAGATAAAAATGGTCTTCTAATCACCTGAATGGACCTATTTGGAAGAAAGAAATCATATCTCAAACTTGAAAAACCTATGTTTCAGGAATTACTCCTTTCAAAACAGTACTCAATTTCATAGGGAAACAATATCCTACCTTATTCTGCTTCTAAAACTGATGGCTTTATTTTGAGAGATATATGTGTTTCTTCAAGTTAGCTGGATAGGCCTCTTGGAAAAAAATGAACTTTTCAGCATCTTGAAAACTGTAAACAGCAAGAGTTATTCCTTTCAAAAACTCAATTATCACAAAGAGACAATGTGCTAGATGTTCCTGAGACAAACAAAAAAGTGTTTCTTTGGAGAGATTCATGTTTGACTTCAACTCAGAAAACTACTTCTATTTGGAACAAGAAAGCCTACCTCCAGCTTGAAAAACCTCAGTTGCAGGAGGTATTCCTTTCAAAAAATAACAAAATTCCAACAGGGAAATAATGTTCTATACGCTGAAGCATATAACATAGATGGTCTTCTTTGGAGAGACACATGTGTATCATCCACGCAGAATATTCCTATTGGAACAAAGTTAGCCGATCTCCACTTTCAAAACCCTTACATGCAGAAAGGATTCCTTTCAAAAGCTAATTAAATTCTCACATGGAAGCAGTGTTCAACACGTTCCTCCTCCTTATACTGGTGGTTCTCTTCACAGAGATATATATATATCTTTCTTCCACTCAGCTGAGTAGGCCTATTGGTCACAAAGAGAGCCTATCCCCACCTTGAAAAACCTAACTTACAGGAAGTATTCCTTTAAAAAAACGTACTACCTGCTCATGCTTCTGATACAAATAGATTTCTTTTGAGATACAAGTGTTTCTGCAACTCAGCTGAACGGGCCTTTTATTAACATAGTGAGCCTATCTCAACCTTGAAAAATCTAAGTTGTAGGAAATATTCCTTTCTAAAACTTACTCAATTCCCACAGGGAAAAATGTGCTAGATTCTCCTGCTTCTAACACAGATGATTTTCCTTCGAGAGATAGATCTGTTTCTTCAACCTAGCTGGAAAGTAATGTTGGGAACAAAATGAGACTCTGTACACCTTGAAAACTCAGATTGGCACTATGAATCCCTTTCAAAAACTAACTCAACTCTCTTAGGGAAACAATGTCCTAGACGCCGAATCTTACAATGTAGAAAATAACGATTTTAAAGATACATGTGTTTCTTCCACTCAGCTGAGAGAGGGTATGTGAATATTGAAAACCCTAAGTTGCAGGCAGTAATTAATTCAAAAACTTAGTCAGTTCTCCCAGGGCAGCAATGTGCTAAATGATCCTGCTTCAAACACAGACAGTTTTCTTTCAATAGATGCATGTGCTTGCTCAACTTAGCTAAATAAGCCTATTGGGAACAAAGACAACCTATCTCCACCTTGGAAAACTTAAGTTGCAGGAAGTATTCCTTTCAATAACTAATTCAGTTCTCACAGGGAAACAAAATGCTAGATGTCTTGCTTCTGATGCAAATTGTTTTCTTTGAGTAATACATGTATTTCTTATTCTCAGCCAGAAAGTCCTCTTTGGAAGAACAGGAGCCTTTAACAACCTTGTTTACTATGATTGGCAGGAAGAATTCCTTTGAAAAATAGTATCTGTTCTCAGAGGGCATACATGCAAGATGTTCCTGCTTGTAATGTAGAGGGTTTCTTTGGAGAGATAAATGTGTTTCTTCAACTCAGCTGGATAGGCCGATATGGAATAAAGAGAGCATATCTTCACCTTGAAATCCTTAATTGCAGGTAGCATTCCTTTCAAAAGCTAACCGAATTCTCACAGGGAATTAATGTGCTAGATCCATCAGCTTTAAACATAGATGGTTTTCTAGGAGAGAAAAATTGTTTCTTCAAGTCACCAGAATGGGCCTATTTGGATCAAAGTGATCATATAGCAAACTTGAAAAACCTACATTGCAGGACTTAGTACTTTCAAAGTCATACTCAATTTTCACAGGGAAACAATGTGCTGGATGGTCCTACATCTAACACAGATGATTTCACTTTGAGAGATATATGTGTTTCTTCAAGTTAGCTGGATAGGGCTATTTGGAACAAAATGAACCTTTCTGCATCTTGAAAACTCTGAACAGCAGGAGATACTCCCTTCAAAAACTAACTCAATTGTCACAAGGAAAAATGTGCTAGTTGCTCCTGCTTCTAAATCCCATGGTTTTCATTCCAGAATACATGTGTCTTCAAGGAAGCTAAATAGGCAAATTAGGAACAAAGATTGCCAATCTCCAGCTTGAAAAACGTTAGGAGAAGGAGGTATTACTTTCAAGAATTCATTCAGTTCTCACAAGGAAACAGCGTGCTAGATGCTCCTGCTTCTAAAACAGATGGCTTTCGTTCGAGAGAAGCATCTCTTTTTCCACAAAACTGGACAGTCCTATTTGGAACAAAATGAGCCTCTGTCCACTTTTGAAACTCTGATTGGCTGTATGAGTTCCTTTCATAAAGTAACTCAGTTCTCACAGCGAAACAATGTCCTAGACGCTGAATCTTATAATGTAGAAGGTTTTCTTTGGAAAGATAGTTGTTTTTCTTGCACTCAGCTGAATAGACCTTTTTGAAACAAAGAGAGGTTATGCGATCCTTGGAAACCTGAGTTGCAGGATTATTTCTTTCTAAAACTCACTGAAATCTGACAGGGAAAAAAATGTGCTAGATCCTGGAGCTTCCAACATAGATGATTTTTTTTGGAGAGATAAATGCGTTTCTTCAAGTCAGCTGAATGGGACTATTAAGAACAAAGTGATCTTATACTTGAAATACCTACGTTGCAGGAGTTAGTACTTGCAAAAAAGTACTCAATTTTCACAGGGAAACAATGTGCTTGATGGTCCCACTTCTAAGACAGACAGTTTCATTTCGAGAGATGTATTTGTTTCTTAATGTTAGCTGGCTAGGTCTCTTTGGAACAAAATGAACCTTAATGCATCTCGAACACTCTGAATGGCAGGAGTCATTCCTTTGAAAAACTAACGCAATCGTCACAGGGAACCAATGTGCCAGATGTTCCTGAGATGAAAAACAATGTATTTCTTTGAAGAGATACATGTTGTACTTCAACTCAGAAAAATATTTCTCTTTACAACAAGAAAGCCTATCTAGAGCTTGAAAAACCTCACTTGCAGGAGGTATTCCTTTCAAAAAGTAACAGAATTCTCACAGGGAAACAATGTCCTATATGCTGAAGCTTATAACATAGATGGTTATCTTTGAAGAGACACATGTATATCTGCCACTCAGCTGAATATTCCTATTGAAACCAAGATATCCTATCTCCACCTTCAAAATAATACATGCAGAAGGGAATCCTTTGAAAAGCTATCTAAATTCTCACATGGAAGCGGTGTTCAACACGTTCCTCCTTCTTACACTGATGGTTCACTTTACAGAGACATATGTGTTTCTTCCACTCAGCCGAGTACACCTATTGGTCACAAAGAGAGTCTATCCCCACCTTGAAAAACCTAAGTTTCAGGAAGTATCCCTTTCAAAGTTATACTCAATTTTCACAGGAAACAATGTGCTGGATGCTCCTCTTCTGACATAAATGGTTTCCTTTTGAGAGATAAAGATTTTTCTTAATCTCAGCAGAAAGAACTAATTTGAAGAAACATATCCTATTTCCACCATGAACAGTCTAAGTTACAGCAAGTAAGTATTCCTTTCAAAAACTAATTCAGTTCTCAAATGGAAAAAAGGTTCAAGATGTTCCTCAATCTAACAGAAATGGGGGACCTTGGAGAGATCCATGTGGTTCTTCTCTCAGTGGAAAATGCCTATTTGGAACAAAGACAGGCGATCTCTGCCTTGAAAATTTTAAGTTAAATGGGTATTCCTTACTAAACTACCTGCGTTCTCACCAGGAAACAATGTGGTAGATGCTCCTGTTCCTGACACAAATGGATTTCTTTTGAGAGATACCTGTGTTTCCTCAAGTCACTGAAATAGGCCTATTTGGAACAAAGACAGCGTACCTCCACCTTGAAATTCAAAGTTGCAGGAAGTATTGCTTTCAAAAACTCTCTCAATTCTCACTGTGGAGCAATGTGCTATATGCTCATGCTTCTGTTACAAATGGATTTCTTTTGAGGTACAAGTGTTTCTACAATTCAGCTGAAAGGGCCTATTTTGAACATAGTGAGCGTATCTCAACCTTGAAAAACATAAGTTGCAAGAAGCATTCCTTTCTAATACTTAATTCTCACAGGTCAAAATATGCTAGATGCTCCTGCTTCTAGTGCACGTGGATTTTCTTCAATAGAGACATATGAATCTTCAACTTAGTTGGACATTCCTATTTGAAACAAAATGACCCTAGGTCCACCTTGAAAACCTTGACTGGCAGTATGAATTCCTTTCAAAAACTAACTCTATACTCACAGGGAAACAGTGTCCTAGTGCTGAATCTGATAAAGGAGAAGGATGTTGTATAAAAGATGCAAGTGATCCTTCTCCTCAGCTGTGTAAACCCGTTTGGAATAAAGAGCGTCTCTGTGAACCTTGAAAAACACATGTTGCAGGAAATATTTCTCTATAAAACTCAGTAAATTCCCAAAGGGCAACAATTTCCTAGATGCTTCTGCTTAAAAAACACAGGTGGTTTTCATTTCAAGACATACATGTGCTTCTTCAACTTAGCTAAATAGCCCTACTGGGAAAAAAGGGAGCCTATCTCCACCTGAAAAACCTAAGTTGCAGGAGATATTCCTTTCCACAACAAATTCAGTTCTCAGAGGGAAACAAAGTGCAAGATGTTCTTCCTTCTCACACAAACTGTTTTCTTTGAGTAATAGATGTATTTCTTATACTCAGCAAAGGCCTATTTGGATGAAAACGAGCCTTTATCAACCTTGTTTACTCTGATTGCCAGGACGAATTCCTATGGAAAACTGTATATGTTCTCAGAGGGAAGGTATGCAAGTTGTTCCTGCTTCTAATGCAGAAGTGTCTCTTTGGAGAGGTTCACGTGTTTTTCTTCAACTCCACTGGATAGGCCAGTATGGAACAAAGAGAGCCAATCCCCACCTTGAAAATCCTAACTTGCAAGAAGTATTCCTTTGAAAACCTAACAGAATTCTCACAGGAAAAGAATGTGCTAGATACTGCAGCTTCTAAAATAGATGGTTTTCTTGGAGAGATAAAAATGGTCTTCTAATCACCTGAATGGACCTATTTGGAAGAAAGAAATCATATCTCAAACTTGAAAAACCTATGTTTCAGGAATTACTCCTTTCAAAACAGTACTCAATTTCATAGGGAAACAATATCCTACCTTATTCTACTTCTAAAACTGATGGCTTTATTTTGAGAGATATATGTGTTTCTTCAAGTTAGCTGGATAGGCCTCTTGGAAAAAAATGAACTTTTCAGCATCTTGAAAACTGTAAACAGCAAGAGTTATTCCTTTCAAAAACTCAATTATCACAAAGAGACAATGTGCTAGATGTTCCTGAGACAAACAAAAAAGTGTTTCTTTGGAGAGATTCATGTTTGACTTCAACTCAGAAAACTACTTCTATTTGGAACAAGAAAGCCTACCTCCAGCTTGAAAAACCTCAGTTGCAGGAGGTATTCCTTTCAAAAAATAACAAAATTCCAACAGGGAAATAATGTTCTATACGCTGAAGCATATAACATAGATGGTCTTCTTTGGAGAGACACATGTGTATCATCCACGCGGAATATTCCTATTGGAACAAAGTTAGCCGATCTCCACTTTCAAAACCCTTACATGCAGAAAGGATTCCTTTCAAAAGCTAATTAAATTCTCACATGGAAGCAGTGTTCAACACGTTCCTCCTCCTTATACTGGTGGTTCTCTTTACAGAGATATATATATCTTTCTTCCACTCAGCTGAGTAGGCCTATTGGTCACAAAGAGAGCCTATCCCCACCTTGAAAAACCTAACTTACAGGAAGTATTCCTTTAAAAAAACGTACTACCTGCTCATGCTTCTGATACAAATAGATTTCTTTTGAGATACAAGTGTTTCTGCAACTCAGCTGAACGGGCCTTTTATTAACATAGTGAGCCTATCTCAACCTTGAAAAATCTAAGTTGTAGGAAATATTCCTTTCTAAAACTTACTCAATTCCCACAGGGAAAAATGTGCTAGATACTCCTGCTTCTAACACAGATGGTTTTCCTTCGAGAGATACATCTGTTTCTTCAACCTAGCTGGAAAGTAATGTTGGGAACAAAATGAGACTCTGTACACCTTGAAAACTCAGATTGGCACTATGAATCCCTTTCAAAAACTAACTCAACTCTCTTAGGGAAACAATGTCCTAGACGCCGAATCTTACAATGTAGAAAATAACGATTTTAAAGATACATGTGTTTCTTCCACTCAGCTGAGAGAGGGTATGTGAATATTGAAAACCCTAAGTTGCAGGCAGTAATTAATTCAAAAACTTAGTCAGTTCTCCCAGGGCAGCAATGTGCTAAATGATCCTGCTTCAAACACAGACAGTTTTCTTTCAATAGATGCATGTGCTTGCTCAACTTAGCTAAATAAGCCTATTGGGAACAAAGACAACCTATCTCCACCTTGGAAAACTTAAGTTGCAGGAAGTATTCCTTTCAATAACTAATTCAGTTCTCACAGGGAAACAAAATGCTAGATGTCTTGCTTCTGATGCAAATTGTTTTCTTTGAGTAATACATGTGTTTCTTATTCTCAGCCAGAAAGTCCTCTTTGGAAGAACAGGAGCCTTTAACAACCTTGTTTACTATGATTGGCAGGAAGAATTCCTTTGAAAAACAGTATCTGTTCTCAGAGGGCATACATGCAAGATGTTCCTGCTTGTAATGTAGAGGGTTTCTTTGGAGAGATAAATGTGTTTCTTCAACTCAGCTGGATAGGCCGATATGGAATAAAGAGAGCATATCTTCACCTTGAAATCCTTAATTGCAGGTAGCATTCCTTTCAAAAGCTAACCGAATTCTCACAGGGAATTAATGTGCTAGATCCATCAGCTTTAAACATAGATGGTTTTCTAGGAGAGAAAAATTGTTTCTTCAAGTCACCAGAATGGGCCTATTTGGATCAAAGTGATCATATAGCAAACTTGAAAAACCTACATTGCAGGACTTAGTACTTTCAAAGTCATACTCAATTTTCACAGGGAAACAATGTGCTGGATGGTCCTACATCTAACACAGATGATTTCACTTTGAGAGATATATGTGTTTCTTCAAGTTAGCTGGATAGGGCTATTTGGAACAAAATGAACCTTTCTGCATCTTGAAAACTCTGAACAGCAGGAGATACTCCCTTCAAAAACTAACTCAATTGTCACAAGGAAAAAATGTGCTAGTTGCTCCTGCTTCTAAATCCCATGGTTTTCATTCCAGAATACATGTGTCTTCAAGGTAGCTAAATAGGCAAATTAGGAACAAAGATTGCCAATCTCCAGCTTGAAAAACGTGAGGAGAAGGAGGTATTACTTTCAAGAATTCATTCAGTTCTCACAAGGAAACAGCGTGCTAGATGCTCCTGCTTCTAAAACAGATGGCTTTCGTTCGAGAGAAGCATCTCTTTTTCCACAAAACTGGACAGTCCTATTTGGAACAAAATGAGCCTCTGTCCACTTTTGAAACTCTGATTGGCTGTATGAGTTCCTTTCATAAACTAACTCAGTTCTCACAGCGAAACAATGTCCTAGACGCTGAATCTTATAATGTAGAAGGTTTTCTTTGGAAAGATAGTTGTTTTTCTTGCACTCAGCTGAATAGACCTTTTTGAAACAAAGAGAGGTTATGCGATCCTTGGAAACCTGAGTTGCAGGATTATTTCTTTCTAAAACTCACTGAAATCTGACAGGGAAAAAAATGTGCTAGATCCTGGAGCTTCCAACATAGATGATTTTTTTTGGAGAGATAAATGCGTTTCTTCAAGTCAGCTGAATGGGACTATTAAGAACAAAGTGATCTTACACTTGAAATACCTACGTTGCAGGAGTTAGTACTTGCAAAAAAGTACTCAATTTTCACAGGGAAACAATGTGCTTGATGGTCCCACTTCTAAGACAGACAGTTTCATTTCGAGAGATGTATTTGTTTCTTAATGTTAGCTGGCTAGGTCTCTTTGGAACAAAATGAACCTTAATGCATCTCGAACACTCTGAATGGCAGGAGTCATTCCTTTGAAAAACTAACGCAATCGTCACAGGGAACCAATGTGCCAGATGTTCCTGAGATGAAAAACAATGTATTTCTTTGAAGAGATACATGTTGTACTTCAACTCAGAAAAATATTTCTATTTACAACAAGAAAGCCTATCTAGAGCTTGAAAAACCTCACTTGCAGGAGGTATTCCTTTCAAAAAGTAACAGAATTCTCACAGGGAAACAATGTCCTATATGCTGAAGCTTATAACATAGATGGTTATCTTTGAAGAGACACATGTATATCTGCCACTCAGCTGAATATTCCTATTGAAACCAAGATATCCTATCTCCACCTTCAAAATAATACATGCAGAAGGGAATCCTTTGAAAAGCTATCTAAATTCTCACATGGAAGCGGTGTTCAACACGTTCCTCCTTCTTACACTGATGGTTCACTTTACAGAGACATATGTGTTTCTTCCACTCAGCCGAGTACACCTATTGGTCACAAAGAGAGTCTATCCCCACCTTGAAAAACCTAAGTTTCAGGAAGTATCCCTTTCAAAGTTATACTCAATTTTCACAGGAAACAATGTGCTGGATGCTCCTCTTCTGACATAAATGGTTTCCTTTTGAGAGATAAAGATTTTTCTTAATCTCAGCAGAAAGAACTAATTTGAAGAAACATATCCTATTTCCACCATGAACAGTCTAAGTTACAGCAAGTATTCCTTTCAAAAACTAATTCAGTTCTCAAATGGAAAAAAGGTTCAAGATGTTCCTCAATCTAACAGAAATGGGGGACCTTGGAGAGATCCATGTGGTTCTTCTCTCAGTGGAAAATACCTATTTGGAACAAAGACAGACGATCTCTGCCTTGAAAATTTTAAGTTAAATGGGTATTCCTTACTAAACTACCTGCGTTCTCACCAGGAAACAATGTGGTAGATGCTCCTGTTCCTGACACAAATGGATTTCTTTTGAGAGATACCTGTGTTTCCTCAAGTCACTGAAATAGGCCTATTTGGAACAAAGACAGCGTACCTCCACCTTGAAATTCAAAGTTGCAGGAAGTATTGCTTTCAAAAACTCTCTCAATTCTCACAGTGGAGCAATGTGCTATATGCTCATGCTTCTGTTACAAATGGATTTCTTTTGAGGTACAAGTGTTTCTACAATTCAGCTGAAAGGGCCTATTTTGAACATAGTGAGCGTATCTCAACCTTGAAAAACATAAGTTGCAAGAAGCATTCCTTTCTAATACTTAATTCTCACAGGTCAAACTATGCTAGATGCTCCTGCTTCTAGTGCACGTGGATTTTCTTCAATAGAGACATATGAATCTTCAAGTTAGTTGGACATTCCTATTTGAAATAAAATGACCCTAGGTCCACCTTGAAAACCTTGACTGGCAGTATGAATTCCTTTCAAAAACTAACTCTATCCTCACAGGGAAACAGTGTCCTAGTGCTGAATCTGATAAAGGAGAAGGATGTTGTATAAAAGATGCAAGTGATCCTTCTCCTCAGCTGTGTAAACCCGTTTGGAATAAAGAGCGTCTCTGTGAACCTTGAAAAACACATGTTGCAGGAAATATTTCTTTATAAAACTCAGTAAATTCCCAAAGGGCAACAATTTCCTAGATGCTTCTGCTTCAAACACAGGTGGTTTTCATTTCAAGACATACATGTGCTTGTTCAACTTAGCTAAATAGCCCTACTGGGAAAAAAGGGAGCCTATCTCCACCTGAAAAACCTAAGTTGCAGGAGATATTCCTTTCCACAACAAATTCAGTTCTCAGAGGGAAACAAAGTGCAAGATGTTCTTCCTTCTCACACAAACTGTTTTCTTTGAGTAATAGATGTATTTCTTATACTCAGCAAAGGCCTATTTGGATGAAAACGAGCCTTTATCAACCTTGTTTACTCTGATTGCCAGGACGAATTCCTATGGAAAACTGTATATGTTCTCAGAGGGAAGGTATGCAAGTTCTTCCTGCTTCTAATGCAGAAGTGTCTCTTTGGAGAGGTTCACGTGTTTTTCTTCAACTCCACTGGATAGGCCAGTATGGAACAAAGAGAGCCAATCCCCACCTTGAAAATCCTAACTTGCAAGAAGTATTCCTTTGAAAACCTAACAGAATTCTCACAGGAAAAGAATGTGCTAGATACTGCAGCTTCTAAAATAGATGGTTTTCTTGGAGAGATAAAAATGGTCTTCTAATCACCTGAATGGACCTATTTGGAAGAAAGAAATCATATCTCAAACTTGAAAAACCTATGTTTCAGGAATTACTCCTTTCAAAACAGTACTCAATTTCATAGGGAAACAATATCCTACCTTATTCTGCTTCTAAAACTGATGGCTTTATTTTGAGAGATATATGTATTTCTTCAAGTTAGCTGGATAGGCCTCTTGGAAAAAAATGAACTTTTCAGCATCTTGAAAACTGTAAACAGCAAGAGTTATTCCTTTCAAAAACTCAATTATCACAAAGAGACAATGTGCTAGATGTTCCTGAGACAAACAAAAAAGTGTTTCTTTGGAGAGATTCATATTTGACTTCAACTCAGAAAACTACTTCTATTTGGAACAAGAAAGCCTACCTCCAGCTTGAAAAACCTCAGTTGCAGGAGGTATTCCTTTCAAAAAATAACAAAATTCCAACAGGGAAATAATGTTCTATACGCTGAAGCATATAACATAGATGGTCTTCTTTGGAGAGACACATGTGTATCATCCACGCAGAATATTCCTATTGGAACAAAGTTAGCCGATCTCCACTTTCAAAACCCTTACATGCAGAAAGGATTCCTTTCAAAAGCTAATTAAATTCTCACATGGAAGCAGTGTTCAACACGTTCCTCCTCCTTATACTGGTGGTTCTCTTTACAGAGATATATATATATCTTTCTTCCACTCAGCTGAGTAGGCCTATTGGTCACAAAGAGAGCCTATCCCCACCTTGAAAAACCTAACTTCCAGGAAGTATTCCTTTAAAAAAACGTACTACCTGCTCATGCTTCTGATACAAATAGATTTCTTTTGAGATACAAGTGTTTCTGCAACTCAGCTGAACGGGCCTTTTATTAACATAGTGAGCCTATCTCAACCTTGAAAAATCTAAGTTGTAGGAAATATTCCTTTCTAAAACTTACTCAATTCCCACAGGGAAAAATGTGCTAGATACTCCTGCTTCTAACACAGATGGTTTTCCTTCGAGAGATACATCTGTTTCTTCAACCTAGCTGGAAAGTAATGTTGGGAACAAAATGAGACTCTGTACACCTTGAAAACTCAGATTGGCACTATGAATCCCTTTCAAAAACTAACTCAACTCTCTTAGGGAAACAATGTCCTAGACGCCGAATCTTACAATGTAGAAAATAACGATTTTAAAGATACATGTGTTTCTTCCACTCAGCTGAGAGAGGGTATGTGAATATTGAAAACCCTAAGTTGCAGGCAGTAATTAATTCAAAAACTTAGTCAGTTCTCCCAGGGCAGCAATGTGCTAAATGATCCTGCTTCAAACACAGACAGTTTTCTTTCAATAGATGCATGTGCTTGCTCAACTTAGCTAAATAAGCCTATTGGGAACAAAGACAACCTATCTCCACCTTGGAAAACTTAAGTTGCAGGAAGTATTCCTTTCAATAACTAATTCAGTTCTCACAGGGAAACAAAATGCTAGATGTCTTGCTTCTGATGCAAATTGTTTTCTTTGAGTAATACATGTATTTCTTATTCTCAGCCAGAAAGTCCTCTTTGGAAGAACAGGAGCCTTTAACAACCTTGTTTACTATGATTGGCAGGAAGAATTCCTTTGAAAAACAGTATCTGTTCTCAGAGGGCATACATGCAAGATGTTCCTGCTTGTAATGTAGAGGGTTTCTTTGGAGAGATAAATGTGTTTCTTCAACTCAGCTGGATAGGCCGATATGGAATAAAGAGAGCATATCTTCACCTTGAAATCCTTAATTGCAGGTAGCATTCCTTTCAAAAGCTAACCGAATTCTCACAGGGAATTAATGTGCTAGATCCATCAGCTTTAAACATAGATGGTTTTCTAGGAGAGAAAATTTGTTTCTTCAAGTCACCAGAATGGGCCTATTTGGATCAAAGTGATCATATAGCAAACTTGAAAAACCTACATTGCAGGAATTAGTACTTTCAAAGTCATACTCAATTTTCACAGGGAAACAATGTGCTGGATGGTCCTACATCTAACACAGATGATTTCACTTTGAGAGATATATGTGTTTCTTCAAGTTAGCTGGATAGGGCTATTTGGAACAAAATGAACCTTTCTGCATCTTGAAAACTCTGAACAGCAGGAGATACTCCCTTCAAAAACTAACTCAATTGTCACAAGGAAAAAATGTGCTAGTTGCTCCTGCTTCTAAATCCCATGGTTTTCATTCCAGAATACATGTGTCTTCAAGGTAGCTAAATAGGCAAATTAGGAACAAAGATTGCCAATCTCCAGCTTGAAAAACGTTAGGAGAAGGAGGTATTACTTTCAAGAATTCATTCAGTTCTCACAAGGAAACAGCGTGCTAGATGCTCCTGCTTCTAAAACAGATGGCTTTCGTTCGAGAGAAGCATCTCTTTTTCCACAAAACTGGACAGTCCTATTTGGAACAAAATGAGCCTCTGTCCACTTTTGAAACTCTGATTGGCTGTATGAGTTCCTTTCATAAACTAACTCAGTTCTCACAGCGAAACAATGTCCTAGACGCTAAATCTTATAATGTAGAAGGTTTTCTTTGGAAAGATAGTTGTTTTTCTTGCACTCAGCTGAATAGACCTTTTTGAAACAAAGAGAGGCTATGTGATCCTTGGCAACCTGTGTTGCAGGATTATTTCTTTCTAAAACTCACTGAAATCTGACAGGGAAAAAAATGTGCTAGATCCTGGAGCTTCCAACATAGATGATTTTTTTTGGAGAGATAAATGCGTTTCTTCAAGTCAGCTGAATGGGACTATTAAGAACAAAGTGATCTTATACTTGAAATACCTACGTTGCAGGAGTTAGTACTTGCAAAAAAGTACTCAATTTTCACAGGGAAACAATGTGCTTGATGGTCCCACTTCTAAGACAGACAGTTTCATTTCGAGAGATGTATTTGTTTCTTAATGTTAGCTGGCTAGGTCTCTTTGGAACAAAATGAACCTTAATGCATCTCGAACACTCTGAATGGCAGGAGTCATTCCTTTGAAAAACTAACGCAATCGTCACAGGGAACCAATGTGCCAGATGTTCCTGAGATGAAAAACAATGTATTTCTTTGAAGAGATACATGTTGTACTTCAACTCAGAAAAATATTTCTCTTTACAACAAGAAAGCCTATCTAGAGCTTGAAAAACCTCACTTGCAGGAGGTATTCCTTTCAAAAAGTAACAGAATTCTCACAGGGAAACAATGTCCTATATGCTGAAGCTTATAACATAGATGGTTATCTTTGAAGAGACACATGTATATCTGCCACTCAGCTGAATATTCCTATTGAAACCAAGATATCCTATCTCCACCTTCAAAATAATACATGCAGAAGGGAATCCTTTGAAAAGCTATCTAAATTCTCACATGGAAGCGGTGTTCAACACGTTCCTCCTTCTTACACTGATGGTTCACTTTACAGAGACATATGTGTTTCTTCCACTCAGCCGAGTACACCTATTGGTCACAAAGAGAGTCTATCCCCACCTTGAAAAACCTAAGTTTCAGGAAGTATCCCTTTCAAAGTTATACTCAATTTTCACAGGAAACAATGTGCTGGATGCTCCTCTTCTGACATAAATGGTTTCCTTTTGAGAGATAAAGATTTTTCTTAATCTCAGCAGAAAGAACTAATTTGAAGAAACATATCCTATTTCCACCATGAACAGTCTAAGTTACAGCAAGTATTCCTTTCAAAAACTAATTCAGTTCTCAAATGGAAAAAAGGTTCAAGATGTTCCTCAATCTAACAGAAATGGGGGACCTTGGAGAGATCCATGTGGTTCTTCTCTCAGTGGAAAATACCTATTTGGAACAAAGACAGACGATCTCTGCCTTGAAAATTTTAAGTTAAATGGGTATTCCTTACTAAACTACCTGCGTTCTCACCAGGAAACAATGTGGTAGATGCTCCTGTTCCTGACACAAATGGATTTCTTTTGAGAGATACCTGTGTTTCCTCAAGTCACTGAAATAGGCCTATTTGGAACAAAGACAGCGTACCTCCACCTTGAAATTCAAAGTTGCAGGAAGTATTGCTTTCAAAAACTCTCTCAATTCTCACAGTGGAGCAATGTGCTATATGCTCATGCTTCTGTTACAAATGGATTTCTTTTGAGGTACAAGTGTTTCTACAATTCAGCTGAAAGGGCCTATTTTGAACATAGTGAGCGTATCTCAACCTTGAAAAACATAAGTTGCAAGAAGCATTCCTTTCTAATACTTAATTCTCACAGGTCAAACTATGCTAGATGCTCCTGCTTCTAGTGCACGTGGATTTTCTTCAATAGAGACATATGAATCTTCAAGTTAGTTGGACATTCCTATTTGAAATAAAATGACCCTAGGTCCACCTTGAAAACCTTGACTGGCAGTATGAATTCCTTTCAAAAACTAACTCTATCCTCACAGGGAAACAGTGTCCTAGTGCTGAATCTGATAAAGGAGAAGGATGTTGTATAAAAGATGCAAGTGATCCTTCTCCTCAGCTGTGTAAACCCGTTTGGAATAAAGAGCGTCTCTGTGAACCTTGAAAAACACATGTTGCAGGAAATATTTCTTTATAAAACTCAGTAAATTCCCAAAGGGCAACAATTTCCTAGATGCTTCTGCTTCAAACACAGGTGGTTTTCATTTCAAGACATACATGTGCTTGTTCAACTTAGCTAAATAGCCCTACTGGGAAAAAAGGGAGCCTATCTCCACCTGAAAAACCTAAGTTGCAGGAGATATTCCTTTCCACAACAAATTCAGTTCTCAGAGGGAAACAAAGTGCAAGATGTTCTTCCTTCTCACACAAACTGTTTTCTTTGAGTAATAGATGTATTTCTTATACTCAGCAAAGGCCTATTTGGATGAAAACGAGCCTTTATCAACCTTGTTTACTCAGATTGCCAGGACGAATTCCTATGGAAAACTGTATATGTTCTCAGAGGGAAGGTATGCAAGTTGTTCCTGCTTCTAATGCAGAAGTGTCTCTTTGGAGAGGTTCACGTGTTTTTCTTCAACTCCACTGGATAGGCCAGTATGGAACAAAGAGAGCGAATCCCCACCTTGAAAATCCTAACTTGCAGGAAGTATTCCTTTGAAAACCTAACAGAATTCTCACAGGAAAAGAATGTGCTAGATACTGCAGCTTCTAAAATAGATGGTTTTCTTGGAGAGATAAAAATGGTCTTCTACTCACCTGAATGGACCTATTTGGAAGAAAGAAATCATATCTCAAACTTGAAAAACCTATGTTTCAGGAATTACTCCTTTCAAAACAGTACTCAATTTCATAGGGAAACAATATCCTACCTTATTCTGCTTCTAAAACTGATGGCTTTATTTTGAGAGATATATGTGTTTCTTCAAGTTAGCTGGATAGGCCTCTTGGAAAAAAATGAACTTTTCAGCATCTTGAAAACTGTAAACAGCAAGAGTTATTCCTTTCAAAAACTCAATTATCACAAAGAGACAATGTGCTAGATGTTCCTGAGACAAACAAAAAAGTTTTTCTTTGGAGAGATTCATGTTTGACTTCAACTCAGAAAACTACTTCTATTTGGAACAAGAAAGCCTACCTCCAGCTTGAAAAACCTCAGTTGCAGGAGGTATTCCTTTCAAAAAATAACAAAATTCCAACAGGGAAATAATGTTCTATACGCTGAAGCATATAACATAGATGGTCTTCTTTGGAGAGACACATGTGTATCATCCACGCGGAATATTCCTATTGGAACAAAGTTAGCCGATCTCCACTTTCAAAACCCTTACATGCAGAAAGGATTCCTTTCAAAAGCTAATTAAATTCTCACATGGAAGCAGTGTTCAACACGTTCCTCCTCCTTATACTGGTGGTTCTCTTTACAGAGATATATATATATCTTTCTTCCACTCAGCTGAGTAGGCCTATTGGTCACAAAGAGAGCCTATCCCCACCTTGAAAAACCTAACTTCCAGGAAGTATTCCTTTAAAAAAACGTACTACCTGCTCATGCTTCTGATACAAATAGATTTCTTTTGAGATACAAGTGTTTCTGCAACTCAGCTGAACGGGCCTTTTATTAACATAGTGAGCCTATCTCAACCTTGAAAAATCTAAGTTGTAGGAAATATTCCTTTCTAAAACTTACTCAATTCCCACAGGGAAAAATGTGCTAGATACTCCTGCTTCTAACACAGATGGTTTTCCTTCGAGAGATACATCTGTTTCTTCAACCTAGCTGGAAAGTAATGTTGGGAACAAAATGAGACTCTGTACACCTTGAAAACTCAGATTGGCACTATGAATCCCTTTCAAAAACTAACTCAACTCTCTTAGGGAAACAATGTCCTAGACGCCGAATCTTACAATGTAGAAAATAACGATTTTAAAGATACATGTGTTTCTTCCACTCAGCTGAGAGAGGGTATGTGAATATTGAAAACCCTAAGTTGCAGGCAGTAATTAATTCAAAAACTTAGTCAGTTCTCCCAGGGCAGCAATGTGCTAAATGATCCTGCTTCAAACACAGACAGTTTTCTTTCAATAGATGCATGTGCTTGCTCAACTTAGCTAAATAAGCCTATTGGGAACAAAGACAACCTATCTCCACCTTGGAAAACTTAAGTTGCAGGAAGTATTCCTTTCAATAACTAATTCAGTTCTCACAGGGAAACAAAATGCTAGATGTCTTGCTTCTGATGCAAATTGTTTTCTTTGAGTAATACATGTATTTCTTATTCTCAGCCAGAAAGTCCTCTTTGGAAGAACAGGAGCCTTTAACAACCTTGTTTACTATGATTGGCAGGAAGAATTCCTTTGAAAAACAGTATCTGTTCTCAGAGGGCATACATGCAAGATGTTCCTGCTTGTAATGTAGAGGGTTTCTTTGGAGAGATAAATGTGTTTCTTCAACTCAGCTGGATAGGCCGATATGGAATAAAGAGAGCATATCTTCACCTTGAAATCCTTAATTGCAGGTAGCATTCCTTTCAAAAGCTAACCGAATTCTCACAGGGAATTAATGTGCTAGATCCATCAGCTTTAAACATAGATGGTTTTCTAGGAGAGAAAATTTGTTTCTTCAAGTCACCAGAATGGGCCTATTTGGATCAAAGTGATCATATAGCAAACTTGAAAAACCTACATTGCAGGAATTAGTACTTTCAAAGTCATACTCAATTTTCACAGGGAAACAATGTGCTGGATGGTCCTACATCTAACACAGATGATTTCACTTTGAGAGATATATGTGTTTCTTCAAGTTAGCTGGATAGGGCTATTTGGAACAAAATGAACCTTTCTGCATCTTGAAAACTCTGAACAGCAGGAGATACTCCCTTCAAAAACTAACTCAATTGTCACAAGGAAAAAATGTGCTAGTTGCTCCTGCTTCTAAATCCCATGGTTTTCATTCCAGAATACATGTGTCTTCAAGGTAGCTAAATAGGCAAATTAGGAACAAAGATTGCCAATCTCCAGCTTGAAAAACGTTAGGAGAAGGAGGTATTACTTTCAAGAATTCATTCAGTTCTCACAAGGAAACAGCGTGCTAGATGCTCCTGCTTCTAAAACAGATGGCTTTCGTTCGAGAGAAGCATCTCTTTTTCCACAAAACTGGACAGTCCTATTTGGAACAAAATGAGCCTCTGTCCACTTTTGAAACTCTGATTGGCTGTATGAGTTCCTTTCATAAACTAACTCAGTTCTCACAGCGAAACAATGTCCTAGACGCTAAATCTTATAATGTAGAAGGTTTTCTTTGGAAAGATAGTTGTTTTTCTTGCACTCAGCTGAATAGACCTTTTTGAAACAAAGAGAGGCTATGTGATCCTTGGCAACCTGTGTTGCAGGATTATTTCTTTCTAAAACTCACTGAAATCTGACAGGGAAAAAAATGTGCTAGATCCTGGAGCTTCCAACATAGATGATTTTTTTTGGAGAGATAAATGCGTTTCTTCAAGTCAGCTGAATGGGACTATTAAGAACAAAGTGATCTTATACTTGAAATACCTACGTTGCAGGAGTTAGTACTTGCAAAAAAGTACTCAATTTTCACAGGGAAACAATGTGCTTGATGGTCCCACTTCTAAGACAGACAGTTTCATTTCGAGAGATGTATTTGTTTCTTAATGTTAGCTGGCTAGGTCTCTTTGGAACAAAATGAACCTTAATGCATCTCGAACACTCTGAATGGCAGGAGTCATTCCTTTGAAAAACTAACGCAATCGTCACAGGGAACCAATGTGCCAGATGTTCCTGAGATGAAAAACAATGTATTTCTTTGAAGAGATACATGTTGTACTTCAACTCAGAAAAATATTTCTCTTTACAACAAGAAAGCCTATCTAGAGCTTGAAAAACCTCACTTGCAGGAGGTATTCCTTTCAAAAAGTAACAGAATTCTCACAGGGAAACAATGTCCTATATGCTGAAGCTTATAACATAGATGGTTATCTTTGAAGAGACACATGTATATCTGCCACTCAGCTGAATATTCCTATTGAAACCAAGATATCCTATCTCCACCTTCAAAATAATACATGCAGAAGGGAATCCTTTGAAAAGCTATCTAAATTCTCACATGGAAGCGGTGTTCAACACGTTCCTCCTTCTTACACTGATGGTTCACTTTACAGAGACATATGTGTTTCTTCCACTCAGCCGAGTACACCTATTGGTCACAAAGAGAGTCTATCCCCACCTTGAAAAACCTAAGTTTCAGGAAGTATCCCTTTCAAAGTTATACTCAATTTTCACAGGAAACAATGTGCTGGATGCTCCTCTTCTGACATAAATGGTTTCCTTTTGAGAGATAAAGATTTTTCTTAATCTCAGCAGAAAGAACTAATTTGAAGAAACATATCCTATTTCCACCATGAACAGTCTAAGTTACAGCAAGTATTCCTTTCAAAAACTAATTCAGTTCTCAAATGGAAAAAAGGTTCAAGATGTTCCTCAATCTAACAGAAATGGGGGACCTTGGAGAGATCCATGTGGTTCTTCTCTCAGTGGAAAATACCTATTTGGAACAAAGACAGACGATCTCTGCCTTGAAAATTTTAAGTTAAATGGGTATTCCTTACTAAACTACCTGCGTTCTCACCAGGAAACAATGTGGTAGATGCTCCTGTTCCTGACACAAATGGATTTCTTTTGAGAGATACCTGTGTTTCCTCAAGTCACTGAAATAGGCCTATTTGGAACAAAGACAGCGTACCTCCACCTTGAAATTCAAAGTTGCAGGAAGTATTGCTTTCAAAAACTCTCTCAATTCTCACAGTGGAGCAATGTGCTATATGCTCATGCTTCTGTTACAAATGGATTTCTTTTGAGGTACAAGTGTTTCTACAATTCAGCTGAAAGGGCCTATTTTGAACATAGTGAGCGTATCTCAACCTTGAAAAACATAAGTTGCAAGAAGCATTCCTTTCTAATACTTAATTCTCACAGGTCAAACTATGCTAGATGCTCCTGCTTCTAGTGCACGTGGATTTTCTTCAATAGAGACATATGAATCTTCAAGTTAGTTGGACATTCCTATTTGAAATAAAATGACCCTAGGTCCACCTTGAAAACCTTGACTGGCAGTATGAATTCCTTTCAAAAACTAACTCTATCCTCACAGGGAAACAGTGTCCTAGTGCTGAATCTGATAAAGGAGAAGGATGTTGTATAAAAGATGCAAGTGATCCTTCTCCTCAGCTGTGTAAACCCGTTTGGAATAAAGAGCGTCTCTGTGAACCTTGAAAAACACATGTTGCAGGAAATATTTCTTTATAAAACTCAGTAAATTCCCAAAGGGCAACAATTTCCTAGATGCTTCTGCTTCAAACACAGGTGGTTTTCATTTCAAGACATACATGTGCTTGTTCAACTTAGCTAAATAGCCCTACTGGGAAAAAAGGGAGCCTATCTCCACCTGAAAAACCTAAGTTGCAGGAGATATTCCTTTCCACAACAAATTCAGTTCTCAGAGGGAAACAAAGTGCAAGATGTTCTTCCTTCTCACACAAACTGTTTTCTTTGAGTAATAGATGTATTTCTTATACTCAGCAAAGGCCTATTTGGATGAAAACGAGCCTTTATCAACCTTGTTTACTCAGATTGCCAGGACGAATTCCTATGGAAAACTGTATATGTTCTCAGAGGGAAGGTATGCAAGTTGTTCCTGCTTCTAATGCAGAAGTGTCTCTTTGGAGAGGTTCACGTGTTTTTCTTCAACTCCACTGGATAGGCCAGTATGGAACAAAGAGAGCGAATCCCCACCTTGAAAATCCTAACTTGCAGGAAGTATTCCTTTGAAAACCTAACAGAATTCTCACAGGAAAAGAATGTGCTAGATACTGCAGCTTCTAAAATAGATGGTTTTCTTGGAGAGATAAAAATGGTCTTCTACTCACCTGAATGGACCTATTTGGAAGAAAGAAATCATATCTCAAACTTGAAAAACCTATGTTTCAGGAATTACTCCTTTCAAAACAGTACTCAATTTCATAGGGAAACAATATCCTACCTTATTCTGCTTCTAAAACTGATGGCTTTATTTTGAGAGATATATGTGTTTCTTCAAGTTAGCTGGATAGGCCTCTTGGAAAAAAATGAACTTTTCAGCATCTTGAAAACTGTAAACAGCAAGAGTTATTCCTTTCAAAAACTCAATTATCACAAAGAGACAATGTGCTAGATGTTCCTGAGACAAACAAAAAAGTTTTTCTTTGGAGAGATTCATGTTTGACTTCAACTCAGAAAACTACTTCTATTTGGAACAAGAAAGCCTACCTCCAGCTTGAAAAACCTCAGTTGCAGGAGGTATTCCTTTCAAAAAATAACAAAATTCCAACAGGGAAATAATGTTCTATACGCTGAAGCATATAACATAGATGGTCTTCTTTGGAGAGACACATGTGTATCATCCACGCGGAATATTCCTATTGGAACAAAGTTAGCCGATCTCCACTTTCAAAACCCTTACATGCAGAAAGGATTCCTTTCAAAAGCTAATTAAATTCTCACATGGAAGCAGTGTTCAACACGTTCCTCCTCCTTATACTGGTGGTTCTCTTTACAGAGATATATATATCTTTCTTCCACTCAGCTGAGTAGGCCTATTGGTCACAAAGAGAGCCTATCCCCACCTTGAAAAACCTAACTTACAGGAAGTATTCCTTTAAAAAAACGTACTACCTGCTCATGCTTCTGTTACAAATAGATTTCTTTTGAGATACAAGTGTTTCTGCAACTCAGCTGAACGGGCCTTTTATTAACATAGTGAGCCTATCTCAACCTTGAAAAATCTAAGTTGTAGGAAATATTCCTTTCTAAAACTTACTCAATTCCCACAGGGAAAAATGTGCTAGATACTCCTGCTTCTAACACAGATGGTTTTCCTTCGAGAGATACATCTGTTTCTTCAACCTAGCTGGAAAGTAATGTTGGGAACAAAATGAGACTCTGTACACCTTGAAAACTCAGATTGGCACTATGAATCCCTTTCAAAAACTAACTCAACTCTCTTAGGGAAACAATGTCCTAGACGCCGAATCTTACAATGTAGAAAATAACGATTTTAAAGATACATGTGTTTCTTCCACTCAGCTGAGAGAGGGTATGTGAATATTGAAAACCCTAAGTTGCAGGCAGTAATTAATTCAAAAACTTAGTCAGTTCTCCCAGGGCAGCAATGTGCTAAATGATCCTGCTTCAAACACAGACAGTTTTCTTTCAATAGATGCATGTGCTTGCTCAACTTAGCTAAATAAGCCTATTGGGAACAAAGACAACCTATCTCCACCTTGGAAAACTTAAGTTGCAGGAAGTATTCCTTTCAATAACTAATTCAGTTCTCACAGGGAAACAAAATGCTAGATGTCTTGCTTCTGATGCAAATTTTTTTCTTTGAGTAATACATGTATTTCTTATTCTCAGCCAGAAAGTCCTCTTTGGAAGAACAGGAGCCTTTAACAACCTTGTTTACTATGATTGGCAGGAAGAATTCCTTTGAAAAACAGTATCTGTTCTCAGAGGGCATACATGCAAGATGTTCCTGCTTGTAATGTAGAGGGTTTCTTTGGAGAGATAAATGTGTTTCTTCAACTCAGCTGGATAGGCCGATATGGAATAAAGAGAGCATATCTTCACCTTGAAATCCTTAATTGCAGGTAGCATTCCTTTCAAAAGCTAACCGAATTCTCACAGGGAATTAATGTGCTAGATCCATCAGCTTTAAACATAGATGGTTTTCTAGGAGAGAAAATTTGTTTCTTCAAGTCACCAGAATGGGCCTATTTGGATCAAAGTGATCATATAGCAAACTTGAAAAACCTACATTGCAGGACTTAGTACTTTCAAAGTCATACTCAATTTTCACAGGGAAACAATGTGCTGGATGGTCCTACATCTAACACAGATGATTTCACTTTGAGAGATATATGTGTTTCTTCAAGTTAGCTGGATAGGGCTATTTGGAACAAAATGAACCTTTCTGCATCTTGAAAACTCTGAACAGCAGGAGATACTCCCTTCAAAAACTAACTCAATTGTCACAAGGAAAAAATGTGCTAGTTGCTCCTGCTTCTAAATCCCATGGTTTTCATTCCAGAATACATGTGTCTTCAAGGAAGCTAAATAGGCAAATTAGGAACAAAGATTGCCAATCTCCAGCTTGAAAAACGTTACTAGAAGGAGGTATTAGTTTCAAGAATTCATTCAGTTCTCACAAGGAAACAGCGTGCTAGATGCTCCTGCTTCTAAAACAGATGGCTTTCGTTCGAGAGAAGCATCTCTTTTTCCACAAAACTGGACAGTCCTATTTGGAACAAAATGAGCCTCTGTCCACTTTTGAAACTCTGATTGGCTGTATGAGTTCCTTTCATAAACTAACTCAGTTCTCACAGCGAAACAATGTCCTAGACGCTGAATCTTATAATGTAGAAGGTTTTCTTTGGAAAGATAGTTGTTTTTCTTGCACTCAGCTGAATAGACCTTTTTGAAACAAAGAGAGGCTATGTGATCCTTGGCAACCTGTGTTCCAGGATTATTTCTTTCTAAAACTCACTGAAATCTGACAGGGAAAAAAATGTGCTAGATCCTGGAGCTTCCAACATAGATGATTTTTTTTGGAGAGATAAATGCGTTTCTTCAAGTCAGCTGAATGGGACTATTAAGAACAAAGTGATCTTATACTTGAAATACCTACGTTGCAGGAGTTAGTACTTGCAAAAAAGTACTCAATTTTCACAGGGAAACAATGTGCTTGATGGTCCCACTTCTAAGACAGACAGTTTCATTTCGAGAGATGTATGTGTTTCTTAATGTTAGCTGGCTAGGTCTCTTTGGAACAAAATGAACCTTAATGCATCTCGAACACTCTGAATGGCAGGAGTCATTCCTTTGAAAAACTAACGCAATCGTCACAGGGAACCAATGTGCCAGATGTTCCTGAGATGAAAAACAATGTATTTCTTTGAAGAGATACATGTTGTACTTCAACTCAGAAAAATATTTCTCTTTACAACAAGAAAGCCTATCTAGAGCTTGAAAAACCTCACTTGCAGGAGGTATTCCTTTCAAAAAGTAACAGAATTCTCACAGGGAAACAATGTCCTATATGCTGAAGCTTATAACATAGATGGTTATCTTTGAAGAGACACATGTATATCTGCCACTCAGCTGAATATTCCTATTGAAACAAAGATATCCTATCTCCACCTTCAAAATAATACATGCAGAAGGGAATCCTTTGAAAAGCTATCTAAATTCTCACATGGAAGCGGTGTTCAACACTTTCCTCCTTCTTACACTGATGGTTCACTTTACAGAGATATATGTGTTTCTTCCACTCAGCCGAGTACACCTATTGGTCACAAAGAGAGTCTATCCCCACCTTGAAAAACCTAAGTTTCAGGAAGTATCCCTTTCAAAGTTATACTCAATTTTCACAGGAAACAATGTGCTGGATGCTCCTCTTCTGACATAAATGGTTTCCTTTTGAGAGATAAAGATTTTTCTTAATCTCAGCAGAAAGAACTAATTTGAAGAAACATATCCTATTTCCACCATGAACAGTCTAAGTTACAGCAAGTAAGTATTCCTTTCAAAAACTAATTCAGTTCTCAAATGGAAAAAAGGTTCAAGATGTTCCTCAATCTAACAGAAATGGGGGACCTTGGAGAGATCCATGTGGTTCTTCTCTCAGTGGAAAATGCCTATTTGGAACAAAGACAGGCGATCTCTGCCTTGAAAATTTTAAGTTAAATGGGTATTCCTTACTAAACTACCTGCGTTCTCACCAGGAAACAATGTGGTAGATGCTCCTGTTCCTGACACAAATGGATTTCTTTTGAGAGATACCTGTGTTTCCTCAAGTCACTGAAATAGGCCTATTTGGAAGAAAGACAGCGTACCTCCACCTTGAAATTCAAAGTTGCAGGAAGTATTGCTTTCAAAAACTCTCTCAATTCTCACAGTGGAGCAATGTGCTATATGCTCATGCTTCTGTTACAAATGGATTTCTTTTGAGGTACAAGTGTTTCTACAATTCAGCTGAAAGGGCCTATTTTGAACATAGTGAGCGTATCTCAACCTTGAAAAACATAAGTTGCAAGAAGCATTCCTTTCTAATACTTAATTCTCACAGGTCAAACTATGCTAGATGCTCCTGCTTCTAGTGCACGTGGATTTTCTTCAATAGAGACATATGAATCTTCAAGTTAGTTGGACATTCCTATTTGAAATAAAATGACCCTAGGTCCACCTTGAAAACCTTGACTGGCAGTATGAATTCCTTTCAAAAACTAACTCTATCCTCACAGGGAAACAGTGTCCTAGTGCTGAATCTGATAAAGGAGAAGGATGTTGTATAAAAGATGCAAGTGATCCTTCTCCTCAGCTGTGCAAACCCGTTTGGAATAAAGAGCGTCTCTGTGAACCTTGAAAAACACATGTTGCAGGAAATATTTCTTTATAAAACTCAGTAAATTCCCAAAGGGCAACAATTTCCTAGATGCTTCTGCTTCAAACACAGGTGGTTTTCATTTCAAGACATACATGTGCTTGTTCAACTTAGCTAAATAGCCCTACTGGGAAAAAAGGGAGCCTATCTCCACCTGAAAAACCTAAGTTGCAGGAGATATTCCTTTCCACAACAAATTCAGTTCTCAGAGGGAAACAAAGTGCAAGATGTTCTTCCTTCTCACACAAACTGTTTTCTTTGAGTAATAGATGTATTTCTTATACTCAGCAAAGGCCTATTTGGATGAAAACGAGCCTTTATCAACCTTGTTTACTCTGATTGCCAGGACGAATTCCTATGGAAAACTGTATATGTTCTCAGAGGGAAGGTATGCAAGTTGTTCCTGCTTCTAATGCAGAAGTGTCTCTTTGGAGAGGTTCACGTGTTTTTCTTCAACTCCACTGGATAGGCCAGTATGGAACAAAGAGAGCCAATCCCCACCTTGAAAATCCTAACTTGCAAGAAGTATTCCTTTGAAAACCTAACAGAATTCTCACAGGAAAAGAATGTGCTAGATACTGCAGCTTCTAAAATAGATGGTTTTCTTGGAGAGATGAAAATGGTCTTCTAATCACCTGAATGGACCTATTTGGAAGAAAGAAATCATATCTCAAACTTGAAAAACCTATGTTTCAGGAATTACTCCTTTCAAAACAGTACTCAATTTCATAGGGAAACAATATCCTACCTTATTCTGCTTCTAAAACTGATGGCTTTATTTTGAGAGATATATGTGTTTCTTCAAGTTAGCTGGATAGGCCTCTTGGAAAAAAATGAACTTTTCAGCATCTTGAAAATTGTAAACAGCAAGAGTTATTCCTTTCAAAAACTCAATTATCACAAAGAGACAATGTGCTAGATGTTCCTGAGACAAACAAAAAAGTGTTTCTTTGGAGAGATTCATGTTTGACTTCAACTCAGAAAACTACTTCTATTTGGAACAAGAAAGCCTACCTCCAGCTTGAAAAACCTCAGTTGCAGGAGGTATTCCTTTCAAAAAATAACAAAATTCCAACAGGGAAATAATGTTCTATATGCTGAAGCATATAACATAGATGGTCTTCTTTGGAGAGACACATGTGTATCATCCACGCAGAATATTCCTATTGGAACAAAGTTAGCCGATCTCCACTTTCAAAACCCTTACATGCAGAAAGGATTCCTTTCAAAAGCTAATTAAATTCTCACATGGAAGCAGTGTTCAACACGTTCCTCCTCCTTATACTGGTGGTTCTCTTTACAGAGATATATATATATCTTTCTTCCACTCAGCTGAGTAGGCCTATTGGTCACAAAGAGAGCCTATCCCCACCTTGAAAAACCTAACTTACAGGAAGTATTCCTTTAAAAAAACGTACTACCTGCTCATGCTTCTGATACAAATAGATTTCTTTTGAGATACAAGTGTTTCTGCAACTCAGCTGAACGGGCCTTTTATTAACATAGTGAGCCTATCTCAACCTTGAAAAATCTAAGTTGTAGGAAATATTCCTTTCTAAAACTTACTCAATTCCCACAGGGAAAAATGTGCTAGATACTCCTGCTTCTAACACAGATGGTTTTCCTTCGAGAGATACATCTGTTTCTTCAACCTAGCTGGAAAGTAATGTTGGGAACAAAATGAGACTCTGTACACCTTGAAAACTCAGATTGGCACTATGAATCCCTTTCAAAAACTAACTCAACTCTCTTAGGGAAACAATGTCCTAGACGCCGAATCTTACAATGTAGAAAATAACGATTTTAAAGATACATGTGTTTCTTCCACTCAGCTGAGAGAGGGTATGTGAATATTGAAAACCCTAAGTTGCAGGCAGTAATTAATTCAAAAACTTAGTCAGTTCTCCCAGGGCAGCAATGTGCTAAATGATCCTGCTTCAAACACAGACAGTTTTCTTTCAATAGATGCATGTGCTTGCTCAACTTAGCTAAATAAGCCTATTGGGAACAAAGACAACC
Organism: Castor canadensis; assembly: GCF_047511655.1. NCBI lineage: Eukaryota > Metazoa > Chordata > Mammalia > Rodentia > Castoridae > Castor > Castor canadensis. The sequence goes on along the minus strand of NC_133402.1, from coordinate 34,887,611 downwards.
TATCTCCACCTTGGAAAACTTAAGTTGCAGGAAGTATTCCTTTCAATAACTAATTCAGTTCTCACAGGGAAACAAAATGCTAGATGTCTTGCTTCTGATGCAAATTGTTTTCTTTGAGTAATACATGTATTTCTTATTCTCAGCCAGAAAGTCCTCTTTGGAAGAACAGGAGCCTTTAACAACCTTGTTTACTATGATTGGCAGGAAGAATTCCTTTGAAAAACAGTATCTGTTCTCAGAGGGCATACATGCAAGATGTTCCTGCTTGTAATGTAGAGGGTTTCTTTGGAGAGATAAATGTGTTTCTTCAACTCAGCTGGATAGGCCGATATGGAATAAAGAGAGCATATCTTCACCTTGAAATCCTTAATTGCAGGTAGCATTCCTTTCAAAAGCTAACCGAATTCTCACAGGGAATTAATGTGCTAGATCCAGCAGCTTTAAACATAGATGGTTTTCTAGGAGAGAAAATTTGTTTCTTCAAGTCACCAGAATGGGCCTATTTGGATCAAAGTGATCATATAGCAAACTTGAAAAACCTACATTGCAGGACTTAGTACTTTCAAAGTCATACTCAATTTTCACAGGGAAACAATGTGCTGGATGGTCCTACATCTAACACAGATGATTTCACTTTGAGAGATATATGTGTTTCTTCAAGTTAGCTGGATAGGGCTATTTGGAACAAAATGAACCTTTCTGCATCTTGAAAACTCTGAACAGCAGGAGATACTCCCTTCAAAAACTAACTCAATTGTCACAAGGAAAAAATGTGCTAGTTGCTCCTGCTTCTAAATCCCATGGTTTTCATTCCAGAATACATGTGTCTTCAAGGAAGCTAAATAGGCAAATTAGGAACAAAGATTGCCAATCTCCAGCTTGAAAAACGTGAGGAGAAGGAGGTATTACTTTCAAGAATTCATTCAGTTCTCACAAGGAAACAGCGTGCTAGATGCTCCTGCTTCTAAAACAGATGGCTTTCGTTCGAGAGAAGCATCTCTTTTTCCACAAAACTGGACAGTCCTATTTGGAACAAAATGAGCCTCTGTCCACTTTTGAAACTCTGATTGGCTGTATGAGTTCCTTTCATAAACTAACTCAGTTCTCACAGCGAAACAATGTCCTAGACGCTGAATCTTATAATGTAGAAGGTTTTCTTTGGAAAGATAGTTGTTTTTCTTGCACTCAGCTGAATAGACCTTTTTGAAACAAAGAGAGGCTATGTGATCCTTGGCAACCTGTGTTCCAGGATTATTTCTTTCTAAAACTCACTGAAATCTGACAGGGAAAAAAATGTGCTAGATCCTGGAGCTTCCAACATAGATGATTTTTTTTGGAGAGATAAATGCGTTTCTTCAAGTCAGCTGAATGGGACTATTAAGAACAAAGTGATCTTATACTTGAAATACCTACGTTGCAGGAGTTAGTACTTGCAAAAAAGTACTCAATTTTCACAGGGAAACAATGTGCTTGATGGTCCCACTTCTAAGACAGACAGTTTCATTTCGAGAGATGTATGTGTTTCTTAATGTTAGCTGGCTAGGTCTCTTTGGAACAAAATGAACCTTAATGCATCTCGAACACTCTGAATGGCAGGAGTCATTCCTTTGAAAAACTAACGCAATCGTCACAGGGAACCAATGTGACAGATGTTCCTGAGATGAAAAACAATGTATTTCTTTGAAGAGATACATGTTGTACTTCAACTCAGAAAAATATTTCTATTTACAACAAGAAAGCCTATCTAGAGCTTGAAAAACCTCACTTGCAGGAGGTATTCCTTTCAAAAAGTAACAGAATTCTCACAGGGAAACAATGTCCTATATGCTGAAGCTTATAACATAGATGGTTATCTTTGAAGAGACACATGTATATCTGCCACTCAGCTGAATATTCCTATTGAAACAAAGATATCCTATCTCCACCTTCAAAATAATACATGCAGAAGGGAATCCTTTGAAAAGCTATCTAAATTCTCACATGGAAGCGGTGTTCAACACGTTCCTCCTTCTTACACTGATGGTTCACTTTACAGAGATATATGTGTTTCTTCCACTCAGCCGAGTACACCTATTGGTCACAAAGAGAGTCTATCCCCACCTTGAAAAACCTAAGTTTCAGGAAGTATCCCTTTCAAAGTTATACTCAATTTTCACAGGAAACAATGTGCTGGATGCTCCTCTTCTGACATAAATGGTTTCCTTTTGAGAGATAAAGATTTTTCTTAATCTCAGCAGAAAGAACTAATTTGAAGAAACATATCCTATTTCCACCATGAACAGTCTAAGTTACAGCAAGTAAGTATTCCTTTCAAAAACTAATTCAGTTCTCAAATGGAAAAAAGGTTCAAGATGTTCCTCAATCTAACAGAAATGGGGGACCTTGGAGAGATCCATGTGGTTCTTCTCTCAGTGGAAAATGCCTATTTGGAACAAAGACAGGCGATCTCTGCCTTGAAAATTTTAAGTTAAATGGGTATTCCTTACTAAACTACCTGCGTTCTCACCAGGAAACAATGTGGTAGATGCTCCTGTTCCTGACACAAATGGATTTCTTTTGAGAGATACCTGTGTTTCCTCAAGTCACTGAAATAGGCCTATTTGGAACAAAGACAGCGTACCTCCACCTTGAAATTCAAAGTTGCAGGAAGTATTGCTTTCAAAAACTCTCTCAATTCTCACAGTGGAGCAATGTGCTATATGCTCATGCTTCTGTTACAAATGGATTTCTTTTGAGGTACAAGTGTTTCTACAATTCAGCTGAAAGGGCCTATTTTGAACATAGTGAGCGTATCTCAACCTTGAAAAACATAAGTTGCAAGAAGCATTCCTTTCTAATACTTAATTCTCACAGGTCAAACTATGCTAGATGCTCCTGCTTCTAGTGCACGTGGATTTTCTTCAATAGAGACATATGAATCTTCAAGTTAGTTGGACATTCCTATTTGAAATAAAATGACCCTAGGTCCACCTTGAAAACCTTGACTGGCAGTATGAATTCCTTTCAAAAACTAACTCTATCCTCACAGGGAAACAGTGTCCTAGTGCTGAATCTGATAAAGGAGAAGGATGTTGTATAAAAGATGCAAGTGATCCTTCTCCTCAGCTGTGTAAACCCGTTTGGAATAAAGAGCGTCTCTGTGAACCTTGAAAAACACATGTTGCAGGAAATATTTCTTTATAAAACTCAGTAAATTCCCAAAGGGCAACAATTTCCTAGATGCTTCTGCTTCAAACACAGGTGGTTTTCATTTCAAGACATACATGTGCTTGTTCAACTTAGCTAAATAGCCCTACTGGGAAAAAAGGGAGCCTATCTCCACCTGAAAAACCTAAGTTGCAGGAGATATTCCTTTCCACAACAAATTCAGTTCTCAGAGGGAAACAAAGTGCAAGATGTTCTTCCTTCTCACACAAACTGTTTTCTTTGAGTAATAGATGTATTTCTTATACTCAGCAAAGGCCTATTTGGATGAAAACGAGCCTTTATCAACCTTGTTTACTCTGATTGCCAGGACGAATTCCTATGGAAAACTGTATATGTTCTCAGAGGGAAGGTATGCAAGTTGTTCCTGCTTCTAATGCAGAAGTGTCTCTTTGGAGAGGTTCACGTGTTTTTCTTCAACTCCACTGGATAGGCCAGTATGGAACAAAGAGAGCGAATCCCCACCTTGAAAATCCTAACTTGCAGGAAGTATTCCTTTGAAAACCTAACAGAATTCTCACAGGAAAAGAATGTGCTAGATACTGCAGCTTCTAAAATAGATGGTTTTCTTGGAGAGATAAAAATGGTCTTCTACTCACCTGAATGGACCTATTTGGAAGAAAGAAATCATATCTCAAACTTGAAAAACCTATGTTTCAGGAATTACTCCTTTCAAAACAGTACTCAATTTCATAGGGAAACAATATCCTACCTTATTCTGCTTCTAAAACTGATGGCTTTATTTTGAGAGATATATGTGTTTCTTCAAGTTAGCTGGATAGGCCTCTTGGAAAAAAATGAACTTTTCAGCATCTTGAAAACTGTAAACAGCAAGAGTTATTCCTTTCAAAAACTCAATTATCACAAAGAGACAATGTGCTAGATGTTCCTGAGACAAACAAAAAAGTTTTTCTTTGGAGAGATTCATGTTTGACTTCAACTCAGAAAACTACTTCTATTTGGAACAAGAAAGCCTACCTCCAGCTTGAAAAACCTCAGTTGCAGGAGGTATTCCTTTCAAAAAATAACAAAATTCCAACAGGGAAATAATGTTCTATACGCTGAAGCATATAACATAGATGGTCTTCTTTGGAGAGACACATGTGTATCATCCACGCGGAATATTCCTATTGGAACAAAGTTAGCCGATCTCCACTTTCAAAACCCTTACATGCAGAAAGGATTCCTTTCAAAAGCTAATTAAATTCTCACATGGAAGCAGTGTTCAACACGTTCCTCCTCCTTATACTGGTGGTTCTCTTTACAGAGATATATATATCTTTCTTCCACTCAGCTGAGTAGGCCTATTGGTCACAAAGAGAGCCTATCCCCACCTTGAAAAACCTAACTTACAGGAAGTATTCCTTTAAAAAAACGTACTACCTGCTCATGCTTCTGTTACAAATAGATTTCTTTTGAGATACAAGTGTTTCTGCAACTCAGCTGAACGGGCCTTTTATTAACATAGTGAGCCTATCTCAACCTTGAAAAATCTAAGTTGTAGGAAATATTCCTTTCTAAAACTTACTCAATTCCCACAGGGAAAAATGTGCTAGATACTCCTGCTTCTAACACAGATGGTTTTCCTTCGAGAGATACATCTGTTTCTTCAACCTAGCTGGAAAGTAATGTTGGGAACAAAATGAGACTCTGTACACCTTGAAAACTCAGATTGGCACTATGAATCCCTTTCAAAAACTAACTCAACTCTCTTAGGGAAACAATGTCCTAGACGCCGAATCTTACAATGTAGAAAATAACGATTTTAAAGATACATGTGTTTCTTCCACTCAGCTGAGAGAGGGTATGTGAATATTGAAAACCCTAAGTTGCAGGCAGTAATTAATTCAAAAACTTAGTCAGTTCTCCCAGGGCAGCAATGTGCTAAATGATCCTGCTTCAAACACAGACAGTTTTCTTTCAATAGATGCATGTGCTTGCTCAACTTAGCTAAATAAGCCTATTGGGAACAAAGACAACCTATCTCCACCTTGGAAAACTTAAGTTGCAGGAAGTATTCCTTTCAATAACTAATTCAGTTCTCACAGGGAAACAAAATGCTAGATGTCTTGCTTCTGATGCAAATTGTTTTCTTTGAGTAATACATGTATTTCTTATTCTCAGCCAGAAAGTCCTCTTTGGAAGAACAGGAGCCTTTAACAACCTTGTTTACTATGATTGGCAGGAAGAATTCCTTTGAAAAACAGTATCTGTTCTCAGAGGGCATACATGCAAGATGTTCCTGCTTGTAATGTAGAGGGTTTCTTTGGAGAGATAAATGTGTTTCTTCAAGTCAGCTGGATAGGCCGATATGGAATAAAGAGAGCATATCTTCACCTTGAAATCCTTAATTGCAGGTAGCATTCCTTTCAAAAGCTAACCGAATTCTCACAGGGAATTAATGTGCTAGATCCAGCAGCTTTAAACATAGATGGTTTTCTAGGAGAGAAAATTTGTTTCTTCAAGTCACCAGAATGGGCCTATTTGGATCAAAGTGATCATATAGCAAACTTGAAAAACCTACATTGCAGGACTTAGTACTTTCAAAGTCATACTCAATTTTCACAGGGAAACAATGTGCTGGATGGTCCTACATCTAACACAGATGATTTCACTTTGAGAGATATATGTGTTTCTTCAAGTTAGCTGGATAGGGCTATTTGGAACAAAATGAACCTTTCTGCATCTTGAAAACTCTGAACAGCAGGAGATACTCCCTTCAAAAACTAACTCAATTGTCACAAGGAAAAAATGTGCTAGTTGCTCCTGCTTCTAAATCCCATGGTTTTCATTCCAGAATACATGTGTCTTCAAGGAAGCTAAATAGGCAAATTAGGAACAAAGATTGCCAATCTCCAGCTTGAAAAACGTTACTAGAAGGAGGTATTAGTTTCAAGAATTCATTCAGTTCTCACAAGGAAACAGCGTGCTAGATGCTCCTGCTTCTAAAACAGATGGCTTTCGTTCGAGAGAAGCATCTCTTTTTCCACAAAACTGGACAGTCCTATTTGGAACAAAATGAGCCTCTGTCCACTTTTGAAACTCTGATTGGCTGTATGAGTTCCTTTCATAAACTAACTCAGTTCTCACAGCGAAACAATGTCCTAGACGCTGAATCTTATAATGTAGAAGGTTTTCTTTGGAAAGATAGTTGTTTTTCTTGCACTCAGCTGAATAGACCTTTTTGAAACAAAGAGAGGCTATGTGATCCTTGGCAACCTGTGTTCCAGGATTATTTCTTTCTAAAACTCACTGAAATCTGACAGGGAAAAAAATGTGCTAGATCCTGGAGCTTCCAACATAGATGATTTTTTTTGGAGAGATAAATGCGTTTCTTCAAGTCAGCTGAATGGGACTATTAAGAACAAAGTGATCTTATACTTGAAATACCTACGTTGCAGGAGTTAGTACTTGCAAAAAAGTACTCAATTTTCACAGGGAAACAATGTGCTTGATGGTCCCACTTCTAAGACAGACAGTTTCATTTCGAGAGATGTATGTGTTTCTTAATGTTAGCTGGCTAGGTCTCTTTGGAACAAAATGAACCTTAATGCATCTCGAACACTCTGAATGGCAGGAGTCATTCCTTTGAAAAACTAACGCAATCGTCACAGGGAACCAATGTGCCAGATGTTCCTGAGATGAAAAACAATGTATTTCTTTGAAGAGATACATGTTGTACTTCAACTCAGAAAAATATTTCTCTTTACAACAAGAAAGCCTATCTAGAGCTTGAAAAACCTCACTTGCAGGAGGTATTCCTTTCAAAAAGTAACAGAATTCTCACAGGGAAACAATGTCCTATATGCTGAAGCTTATAACATAGATGGTTATCTTTGAAGAGACACATGTATATCTGCCACTCAGCTGAATATTCCTATTGAAACAAAGATATCCTATCTCCACCTTCAAAATAATACATGCAGAAGGGAATCCTTTGAAAAGCTATCTAAATTCTCACATGGAAGCGGTGTTCAACACGTTCCTCCTTCTTACACTGATGGTTCACTTTACAGAGATATATGTGTTTCTTCCACTCAGCCGAGTACACCTATTGGTCACAAAGAGAGTCTATCCCCACCTTGAAAAACCTAAGTTTCAGGAAGTATCCCTTTCAAAGTTATACTCAATTTTCACAGGAAACAATGTGCTGGATGCTCCTCTTCTGACATAAATGGTTTCCTTTTGAGAGATAAAGATTTTTCTTAATCTCAGCAGAAAGAACTAATTTGAAGAAACATATCCTATTTCCACCATGAACAGTCTAAGTTACAGCAAGTAAGTATTCCTTTCAAAAACTAATTCAGTTCTCAAATGGAAAAAAGGTTCAAGATGTTCCTCAATCTAACAGAAATGGGGGACCTTGGAGAGATCCATGTGGTTCTTCTCTCAGTGGAAAATGCCTATTTGGAACAAAGACAGGCGATCTCTGCCTTGAAAATTTTAAGTTAAATGGGTATTCCTTACTAAACTACCTGCGTTCTCACCAGGAAACAATGTGGTAGATGCTCCTGTTCCTGACACAAATGGATTTCTTTTGAGAGATACCTGTGTTTCCTCAAGTCACTGAAATAGGCCTATTTGGAACAAAGACAGCGTACCTCCACCTTGAAATTCAAAGTTGCAGGAAGTATTGCTTTCAAAAACTCTCTCAATTCTCACAGTGGAGCAATGTGCTATATGCTCATGCTTCTGTTACAAATGGATTTCTTTTGAGGTACAAGTGTTTCTACAATTCAGCTGAAAGGGCCTATTTTGAACATAGTGAGCGTATCTCAACCTTGAAAAACATAAGTTGCAAGAAGCATTCCTTTCTAATACTTAATTCTCACAGGTCAAACTATGCTAGATGCTCCTGCTTCTAGTGCACGTGGATTTTCTTCAATAGAGACATATGAATCTTCAAGTTAGTTGGACATTCCTATTTGAAATAAAATGACCCTAGGTCCACCTTGAAAACCTTGACTGGCAGTATGAATTCCTTTCAAAAACTAACTCTATCCTCACAGGGAAACAGTGTCCTAGTGCTGAATCTGATAAAGGAGAAGGATGTTGTATAAAAGATGCAAGTGATCCTTCTCCTCAGCTGTGTAAACCCGTTTGGAATAAAGAGCGTCTCTGTGAACCTTGAAAAACACATGTTGCAGGAAATATTTCTTTATAAAACTCAGTAAATTCCCAAAGGGCAACAATTTCCTAGATGCTTCTGCTTCAAACACAAGTGGTTTTCATTTCAAGACATACATGTGCTTGTTCAACTTAGCTAAATAGCCCTACTGGGAAAAAAGGGAGCCTATCTCCACCTGAAAAACCTAAGTTGCAGGAGATATTCGTTTCCACAACAAATTCAGTTCTCAGAGGGAAACAAAGTGCAAGATGTTCTTCCTTCTCACACAAACTGTTTTCTTTGAGTAATAGATGTATTTCTTATACTCAGCAAAGGCCTATTTGGATGAAAACGAGCCTTTATCAACCTTGTTTACTCTGATTGCCAGGACGAATTCCTATGGAAAACTGTATATGTTCTCAGAGGGAAGGTATGCAAGTTGTTCCTGCTTCTAATGCAGAAGTGTCTCTTTGGAGAGGTTCACGTGTTTTTCTTCAACTCCACTGGATAGGCCAGTATGGAACAAAGAGAGCCAATCCCCACCTTGAAAATCCTAACTTGCAGGAAGTATTCCTTTGAAAACCTAACAGAATTCTCACAGGAAAAGAATGTGCTAGATACTGCAGCTTCTAAAATAGATGGTTTTCTTGGAGAGATAAAAATGGTCTTCTACTCACCTGAATGGACCTATTTGGAAGAAAGAAATCATATCTCAAACTTGAAAAACCTATGTTTCAGGAATTACTCCTTTCAAAACAGTACTCAATTTCATAGGGAAACAATATCCTACCTTATTCTGCTTCTAAAACTGATGGCTTTATTTTGAGAGATATATGTGTTTCTTCAAGTTAGCTGGATAGGCCTCTTGGAAAAAAATGAACTTTTCAGCATCTTGAAAACTGTAAACAGCAAGAGTTATTCCTTTCAAAAACTCAATTATCACAAAGAGACAATGTGCTAGATGTTCCTGAGACAAACAAAAAAGTTTTTCTTTGGAGAGATTCATGTTTGACTTCAACTCAGAAAACTACTTCTATTTGGAACAAGAAAGCCTACCTCCAGCTTGAAAAACCTCAGTTGCAGGAGGTATTCCTTTCAAAAAATAACAAAATTATAACAGGGAAATAATGTTCTATACGCTGAAGCATATAACATAGATGGTCTTCTTTGGAGAGACACATGTGTATCATCCACGCGGAATATTCCTATTGGAACAAAGTTAGCCGATCTCCACTTTCAAAACCCTTACATGCAGAAAGGATTCCTTTCAAAAGCTAATTAAATTCTCACATGGAAGCAGTGTTCAACACGTTCCTCCTCCTTATACTGGTGGTTCTCTTTACAGAGATATATATATCTTTCTTCCACTCAGCTGAGTAGGCCTATTGGTCACAAAGAGAGCCTATCCCCACCTTGAAAAACCTAACTTACAGGAAGTATTCCTTTAAAAAAACGTACTACCTGCTCATGCTTCTGATACAAATAGATTTCTTTTGAGATACAAGTGTTTCTGCAACTCAGCTGAACGGGCCTTTTATTAACATAGTGAGCCTATCTCAACCTTGAAAAATCTAAGTTGTAGGAAATATTCCTTTCTAAAACTTACTCAATTCCCACAGGGAAAAATGTGCTAGATACTCCTGCTTCTAACACAGATGGTTTTCCTTCGAGAGATACATCTGTTTCTTCAACCTAGCTGGAAAGTAATGTTGGGAACAAAATGAGACTCTGTACACCTTGAAAACTCAGATTGGCACTATGAATCCCTTTCAAAAACTAACTCAACTCTCTTAGGGAAACAATGTCCTAGACGCCGAATCTTACAATGTAGAAAATAACGATTTTAAAGATACACGTGTTTCTTCCACTCAGCTGAGAGAGGGTATGTGAATATTGAAAACCCTAAGTTGCAGGCAGTAATTAATTCAAAAACTTAGTCAGTTCTCCCAGGGCAGCAATGTGCTAAATGATCCTGCTTCAAACACAGACAGTTTTCTTTCAATAGATGCATGTGCTTGCTCAACTTAGCTAAATAAGCCTATTGGGAACAAAGACAACCTATCTCCACCTTGGAAAACTTAAGTTGCAGGAAGTATTCCTTTCAATAACTAATTCAGTTCTCACAGGGAAACAAAATGCTAGATGTCTTGCTTCTGATGCAAATTGTTTTCTTTGAGTAATACATGTATTTCTTATTCTCAGCCAGAAAGTCCTCTTTGGAAGAACAGGAGCCTTTAACAACCTTGTTTACTATGATTGGCAGGAAGAATTCCTTTGAAAAACAGTATCTGTTCTCAGAGGGCATACATGCAAGATGTTCCTGCTTGTAATGTAGAGGGTTTCTTTGGAGAGATAAATGTGTTTCTTCAACTCAGCTGGATAGGCCGATATGGAATAAAGAGAGCATATCTTCACTTTGAAATCCTTAATTGCAGGTAGCATTCCTTTCAAAAGCTAACCGAATTCTCACAGGGAATTAATGTGCTAGATCCAGCAGCTTTAAACATAGATGGTTTTCTAGGAGAGAAAAATTGTTTCTTCATGTCACCAGAATGGGCCTATTTGGATCAAAGTGATCATATAGCAAACTTGAAAAACCTACATTGCAGGACTTAGTACTTTCAAAGTCATACTCCATTTTCACAGGGAAACAATGTGCTGGATGGTCCTACATCTAACACAGATGATTTCACTTTGAGAGATATATGTGTTTCTTCAAGTTAGCTGGATAGGGCTATTTGGAACAAAATGAACCTTTCTGCATCTTGAAAACTCTGAACAGCAGGAGATACTCCCTTCAAAAACTAACTCAATTGTCACAAGGAAAAAATGTGCTAGTTGCTCCTGCTTCTAAATCCCATGGTTTTCATTCCAGAATACATGTGTCTTCAAGTTAGCTAAATAGGCGAATTAGGAACAAAGATTGCCAATCTCCAGCTTGAAAAACGTTAGGAGAAGGAGGTATTACTTTCAAGAATTCATTCAGTTCTCACAAGGAAACAGCGTGCTAGATGCTCCTGCTTCTAAAACAGATGGCTTTCGTTCGAGAGAAGCATCTCTTTTTCCACAAAACTGGACAGTCCTATTTGGAACAAAATGAGCCTCTGTCCACTTTTCAAACTCTGATAGGCTGTATGAGTTCCTTTCATAAACTAACTCAGTTCTCACAACGAAACAATGTCCTAGACGCTGAATCTTATAATGTAGAAGGTTTTCTTTGGAAAGATAGTTGTTTTTCTTGCACTCAGCTGAATAGACCTTTTTGAAACAAAGAGAGGCTATGTGATCCTTGGCAACCTGTGTTGCAGGATTATTTCTTTCTAAAACTCACTGAAATCTGACAGGGAAAAAAATGTGCTAGATCCTGGAGCTTCCAACATAGATGATTTTTTTTGGAGAGATAAATGCGTTTCTTCAAGTCAGCTGAATGGGACTATTAAGAACAAAGTGATCTTATACTTGAAATACCTACGTTGCAGGAGTTAGTACTTGCAAAAAAGTACTCAATTTTCACAGGGAAACAATGTGCTTGATGGTCCCACTTCTAAGACAGACAGTTTCATTTCGAGAGATGTATGTGTTTCTTAATGTTAGCTGGCTAGGTCTCTTTGGAACAAAATGAACCTTAATGCATCTCGAACACTCTGAATGGCAGGAGTCATTCCTTTGAAAAACTAACGCAATCGTCACAGGGAACCAATGTGCCAGATGTTCCTGAGATGAAAAACAATGTATTTCTTTGAAGAGATACATGTTGTACTTCAACTCAGAAAAATATTTCTATTTACAACAAGAAAGCCTGTCTACAGGTTGAAAAACCTCGCTTCCAGGAGGTATTCCTTTCAAAAAGTAACGGAATTCTCACAGGGAAACAAAGTCCTATATGCTGAAGCTTATAACATAGATGGTTATCTTTGAAGAGACACATGTATATCTGCCACTCAGCTGAATATTCCTATTGAAACCAAGATATCCTATCTCCACCTTCAAAATAATACATGCAGAAGGGAATCCTTTGAAAAGCTATCTAAATTCTCACATGGAAGCGGTGTTCAACACGTTCCTCCTTCTTACACTGATGGTTCACTTTGCAGAGACGTATGTGTTTCCTCCACTCAGCCGAGTACACCTATTGGTCACAAAGAGAGTCTATCCCCACCTTGAAAAACCTAAGTTTCAGGAAGTATCCCTTTCAAAGTTACACTCAATTTTCACAGGAAACAATGTGCTGGATGCTCCTCTTCTGACATAAATGGTTTCCTTTTGAGAGATAAAGATTTTTCTTAATCTCAGCAGAAAGATCTAATTTGAAGAAACATATCCTATTTCCACCATGAACAGTCTAAGTTACAGCAAGTATTCCTTTCAAAAACTAATTCAGTTCTCAAATGGAAAAAAGGTTCAAGATGTTCCTCAATCTAACAGAAATGGGGGACCTTGGAGAGATCCATGTGGTTCTTCTCTCAGTGGAAAATGCCTATTTGGAACAAAGACAGACGATCTCTGCCTTGAAAATTTTAAGTTAAATGGGTATTCCTTACTAAACTACCTGCGTTCTCACCAGGAAACAATGTGGTAGATGCTCCTGTTCCTGACACAAATGGATTTCTTTTGAGAGATACCTGTGTTTCCTCAAGTCACTGAAATAGGCCTATTTGGAACAAAGACAGCGTACCTCCACCTTGAAATTCAAAGTTGCAGGAAGTATTGCTTTCAAAAACTCTCTCAATTCTCACAGTGAAGCAATGTGCTATATGCTCATGCTTCTGTTACAAATGGATTTCTTTTGAGGTACAAGTGTTTCTACAATTCAGCTGAAAGGGCCTATTTTGAACATAGTGAGCGTATCTCAACCTTGAAAAACATAAGTTGCAAGAAGCATTCCTTTCTAATACTTAACTCTCACAGGTCAAAATATGCTAGATGCTCCTGCTTCTAGTGCACATGGATTTTCTTCATTAGAGACATATGAATCTTCAACTTAGTTGGACATTCCTATTTGAAACAAAATGACCCTAGGTCCACCTTGCAAACCTTGACTGGCAGTATGAATTCCTTTCAAAAACTAACTCTATCCTCACAGGGAAACAGTGTCCTAGTGCTGAATCTGATAAAGGAGAAGGATGTTGTATAAAAGATGCAAGTGATCCTTCTCCTCAGCTGTGTAAACCCGTTTGGAATAAAGAGCGTCTCTGTGAACCTTGAAAAACACATGTTGCAGGAAATATTTCTTTATAAAACTCAGTAAATTCCCAAAGGGCAACAATTTCCTAGATGCTTCTGCTTCAAACACAGGTGGTTTTCATTTCAAGACATACATGTGCTTGTTCAACTTAGCTAAATAGCCCTACTGGGAAAAAAGGGAGCCTATCTCCACCTGAAAAACCTAAGTTGCAGGAGATATTCCTTTCCACAACAAATTCAGTTCTCAGAGGGAAACAAAGTGCAAGATGTTCTTCCTTCTCACACAAACTGTTTTCTTTGAGTAATAGATGTATTTCTTATACTCAGCAAAGGCCTATTTGGATGAAAACGAGCCTTTATCAACCTTGTTTACTCTGATTGCCAGGACGAATTCCTATGGAAAACTGTATATGTTCTCAGAGGGAAGGTATGCAAGTTGTTCCTGCTTCTAACGCAGAAGTGTCTCTTTGGAGAGGTTCACGTGTTTTTCTTCAACTCCACTGGATAGGCCAGTATGGAACAAAGAGAGCCAATCCCCACCTTGAAAATCCTAACTTGCAGGAAGTATTCCTTTGAAAACCTAACAGAATTCTCACAGGAAAAGAATGTGCTAGATATTGCAGCTTGTAAAATAGATGGTTTTCTTGGAGAGATAAAAATGGTCTTCTACTCACCTGAATGGACCAATTTGGAAGAAAGAAATCCTATCTCAAACTTGAAAAACCTATGTTTCAGGAATTACTCCTTTCAAAACAGTACTCAATTTCATAGGGAAACAATATCCTACCTTATTCTGCTTCTAAAACTGATGGCTTTATTTTGAGAGATATATGTGTTTCTTCAAGTTAGCTGGATAGGCCTCTTGGAAAAAAATGAACTTTTCAGCATCTTGAAAACTGTAACCAGCAAGAGTTATTCCTTTCAAAAACTCAATTATCACAAGGAGACAATGTGCTAGATGTTCCTGAGACAACCAAAAAAGTTTTTCTTTGGAGAGATTCATGTTTGACTTCAACTCAGAAAACTACTTCTATTTCGAACAAGAAAGCCTACCTCCAGCTTGAAAAACCTCAGTTGCAGGAGGTATTCCTTTCAAAAAATAACAAAATTCCAACAGGGAAATAATGTTCTATATGCTGAAGCATATAACATAGATGGTCTTCTTTGGAGAGACACATGTGTATCATCCACGCGGAATATTCCTATTGGAACAAAGTTAGCCGATCTCCACTTTCAAAACCCTTACATGCAGAAAGGATTCCTTTCAAAAGCTAATTAAATTCTCACATGGAAGCAGTGTTCAACACGTTCCTCCTCCTTATACTGGTGGTTCTCTTTACAGAGATATATATATCTTTCTTCCACTCAGCTGAGTAGGCCTATTGGTCACAAAGAGAGCCTATCCCCACCTTGAAAAACCTAACTTACAGGAAGTATCCCTTTAAAAAAACGTACTACCTGCTCATGCTTCTGATACAAATAGATTTCTTTTGAGATACAAGTGTTTCTGCAACTCAGCTGAACGGGCCATTTTTTAACATAGTGAGCCTATCTCAACCTTGAAAAATCTAAGTTGTAGGAAATATTCCTTTCTAAAACTTACTCAATTCCCACAGGGAAAAATGTGCTAGATACTCCTGCTTCAAACACAGATGGTTTTAATTCGAGAGATACATCTGTTTCTTCAACCTAGCTGGAAAGTAATGTTGGGAACAAAATGAGACTCTGTACACCTTGAAAACTCGGATTGGCACTATGAATCCCTTTCAAAAACGAACTCAAGTCTCTTAGGGAAACAATGTCCTAGACGCCGAATCTTATAATGTAGAAAATAACGATTTTAAAGATACATGTGTTTCTTCCACTCAGCTGAGAGAGGGTATGTGAATATTGAAAACCCTAAGTTGCAGGCAGTAATTAATTCAAAAACTTAGTCAGTTCTCCCAGGGCAGCAATGTGCTAAATGATCCTGCTTCAAACACAGACAGTTTTCTTTCAATAGATGCATGTGCTTGCTCAACTTAGCTAAATAAGCCTATTGGGAACAAAGACAACCTATCTCCACCTTGGAAAACTTAAGTTGCAGGAAGTATTCCTTTCAATAACTAATTCAGTTCTCACAGGGAAACAAAATGCTAGATGTCTTGCTTCTGATGCAAATTGTTTTCTTTGAGTAATACATGTATTTCTTATTCTCAGCCAGAAAGTCCTCTTTGGAAGAACAGGAGCCTTTAACAACCTCGTTTACTATGATTGGCAGGAAGAATTCCTTTGAAAAACAATATCTGTTCTCAGAGGGCATACATGCAAGATGTTCCTGCTTGTAATGTAGAGGGTTTCTTTGGAGAGATAAATGTGTTTCTTCAACTCAGCTGGATAGGCCGATATGGAATAAAGAGAGCATATCTTCACCTTGAAATCCTTAATTGCAGGTAGCATTCCATTCAAAAGCTAACCGAATTCTCACAGGGAATTAATGTGCTAGATCCAGCAGCTTTAAACATAGATGGTTTTCTAGGAGAGAAAAATTGTTTCTTCAAGTCACCAGAATGGGCCTATTTGGATCAAAGTGATCATATAGCAAACTTGAAAAACCTACATTGCAGGACTTAGTACTTTCAAAGTCATACTCAATTTTCACAGGGAAACAATGTGCTGGATGGTCCTACATCTAACACAGATGATTTCACTTTGAGAGATATATGTGTTTCTTCAAGTTAGCTGGATAGGGCTATTTGGAACAAAATGAACCTTTCTGCATCTTGAAAACTCTGAACAGCAGGAGATACTCCCTTCAAAAACTAACTCAATTGTCACAAGGAAAAAATGTGCTAGTTGCTCCTGCTTCTAAATCCCATGGTTTTCATTCCAGAATACATGTGTCTTCAAGGTAGCTAAATAGGCAAATTAGGAACGAAGATTGCCAATCTCCAGCTTGAAAAACGTTACTAGAAGGAGGTATTAGTTTCAAGAATTCATTCAGTTCTCACAAGGAAACAGCGTGCTAGATGCTCCTGCTTCTAAAACAGATGGCTTTCGTTCGAGAGAAGCATCTCTTTTTCCACAAAACTGGACAGTCCTATTTGGAACAAAATGAGCCTCTGTCCACTTTTCAAACTCTGATTGGCTGTATGAGTTCCTTTCATAAATTAACTCAGTTCTCACAGCGAAACAATGTCCTAGACGCTGAATCTTATAATGTAGAAGGTTTTCTTTGGAAAGATAGTTGTTTTTCTTGCACTCAGCTGAAGAGACCTTTTTGAAACAAAGAGAGGCTATGTGATCCTTGGAAACCTGTGTTGCAGGATTATTTCTTTCTAAAACTCACTGAAATCTGACAGGGAAAAAAATGTGCTAGATCCTGGAGCTTCCAACATAGATGATTTTTTTTGGAGAGATAAATGCGTTTCTTCAAGTCAGCTGAATGGGACTATTAAGAACAAAGTGATCTTATACTTGAAATACCTACGTTGCAGGAGTTAGTACTTGCAAAAAAGTACTCAATTTTCACAGGGAAACAATGTGCTTGATGGTCCCACTTCTAAGACAGACAGTTTCATTTCGAGAGATGTATGTGTTTCTTAATGTTAGCTGGCTAGGTCTCTTTGGAACAAAATGAACCTTAATGCATCTCGAACACTCTGAATGGCAGGAGTCATTCCTTTGAAAAACTAATGCAATCGTCACAGGGAACCAATGTGCCAGATGTTCCTGAGATGAAAAACAATGTATTTCTTTGAAGAGATACATGTTGTACTTCCACTCAGAAAAATATTTCTATTTACAACAAGAAAGCCTGTCTACAGCTTGAAAAACCTCGCTTCCAGGAGGTATTCCTTTCAAAAAGTAACGGAATTCTCACAGGGAAACAAAGTCCTATAAGCTGAAGCTTATAACATAGATGGTTATCTTTGAAGAGACACATGTATATCTGCCACTCAGCTGAATATTCCTATTGAAACAAAGATATCCTATCTACACCTTCAAAATAATACATGCAGAAGGGAATCCTTTGAAAAGCTATCTAAATTCTCACATGGAAGCGGTGTTCAACACGTTCCTCCTTCTTCCACTGATGGTTCACTTTGCAGAGACATATGTGTTTCTTCCACTCAGCCGAGTACACCTATTGGTCACAAAGAGAGTCTATCCCCACCTTGAAAAACCTAAGTTTCAGGAAGTATCCCTTTCAAAGTTATACTCAATTTTCACAGGAAACAATGTGCTGGATGCTCCTCTTCTGACATAAATGGTTTCCTTTTGAGAGATAAAGATTTTTCTTAATCTCAGCAGAAAGAACTAATTTGAAGAAACATATCCTATTTCCACCATGAACAGTCTAAGTTACAGCAAGTAAGTATTCCTTTCAAAAACTAATTCAGTTCTCAAATGGAAAAAAGTTTCAAGATGTTCCTCAATCTAACAGAAATTGGGGACCTTGGAGAGATCCATGTGGTTCTTCTCTCAGTGGAAAATGCCTATTTGGAACAAAGACAGGCGATCTCTGCCTTGAAAATTTTAAGTTAAATGGGTATTCCTTACTAAACTACCTGCGTTCTCACCAGGAAACAATGTGGTAGATGCTCCTGTTCCTGACACAAATGGATTTCTTTTGAGAGATACCTGTGTTTCCTCAAGTCACTGAAATAGGCCTATTTGGAACAAAGACAGCGTACCTCCACCTTGAAATTCAAAGTTGCAGGAAGTATTGCTTTCAAAAACTCTCTCAATTCTCACAGTGAAGCAATGTGCTATATGCTCATGCTTCTGTTACAAATGGATTTCTTTTGAGGTACAAGTGTTTCTACAATTCAGCTGAAAGGGCCTATTTTGAACATAGTGAGCGTATCTCAACCTTGAAAAACATAAGTTGCAAGAAGCATTCCTTTCTAATACTTAATTCTCACAGGTCAAACTATGCTAGATGCTCCTGCTTCTAGTGCACGTGGATTTTCTTCAATAGAGACATATGAATCTTCAACTTAGTTGGACATTCCTATTTGAAACAAAATGACCCTAGGTCCACCTTGAAAACCTTGACTGGCAGTATGAATTCCTTTCAAAAACTAACTCTATCCTCACAGGGAAACAGTGTCCTAGTGCTGAATCTGATAAAGGAGAAGGATGTTGTATAAAAGATGCAAGTGATCCTTCTCCTCAGCTGTGTAAACCCGTTTGGAATAAAGAGCGTCTCTGTGAACCTTGAAAAACACATGTTGCAGGAAATATTTCTTTATAAAACTCAGTAAATTCCCAAAGGGCAACAATTTCCTAGATGCTTCTGCTTCAAACACAGGTGGTTTTCATTTCAAGACATACATGTGCTTGTTCAACTTAGCTAAATAGCCCTACTGGGAAAAAAGGGAGCCTATCTCCACCTGAAAAACCTAAGTTGCAGGAGATATTCCTTTCCACAACAAATTCAGTTCTCAGAGGGAAACAAAGTGCAAGATGTTCTTCCTTCTCACACAAACTGTTTTCTTTGAGTAATAGATGTATTTCTTATACTCAGCAAAGGCCTATTTGGATGAAAACGAGCGTTTATCAACCTTGTTTACTCTGATTGCCAGGACGAATTCCTATGGAAAACTGTATATGTTCTCAGAGGGAAGGTATGCAAGTTGTTCCTGCTTCTAACGCAGAAGTGTCTCTTTGGAGAGGTTCACGTGTTTTTCTTCAACTCCACTGGATAGGCCAGTATGGAACAAAGAGAGCCAATCCCCACCTTGAAAATCCTAACTTGCAGGAAGTATTCCTTTGAAAACCTAACAGAATTCTCACAGGAAAAGAATGTGCTAGATATTGCAGCTTGTAAAATAGATGGTTTTCTTGGAGAGATAAAAATGGTCTTCTACTCACCTGAATGGACCAATTTGGAAGAAAGAAATCCTATCTCAAACTTGAAAAACCTATGTTTCAGGAATTACTCCTTTCAAAACAGTACTCAATTTCATAGGGAAACAATATCCTACCTTATTCTGCTTCTAAAACTGATGGCTTTATTTTGAGAGATATATGTGTTTCTTCAAGTTAGCTGGATAGGCCTCTTGGAAAAAAATGAACTTTTCAGCATCTTGAAAACTGTAAACAGCAAGAGTTATTCCTTTCAAAAACTCAATTATCACAAGGAGACAATGTGCTAGATGTTCCTGAGACAACCAAAAAAGTTTTTCTTTGGAGAGATCCATGTTTGACTTCAACTCAGGAAACTACTTCTATTTCGAACAAGAAAGCCTACCTCCAGCTTGAAAAACCTCAGTTGCAGGAGGTATTCCTTTCAAAAAATAACAAAATTCCAACAGGGAAATAATGTTCTATACGCTGAAGCATATAACATAGATGGTCTTCTTTGGAGAGACACATGTGTATCATCCACGCGGAATATGCCTATTGGAACAAAGTTAGCCGATCTCCACTTTCAAAACCCTTACAGGCAGAAAGGATTCCTTTCAAAAGCTAATTAAATTCTCACATGGAAGCAGTGTTCAACACGTTCCTCCTCCTTATACTGGTGGTTCTCTTTACAGAGATATATATATCTTTCTTCCACTCAGCTGAGTAGGCCTATTGGTCACAAAGAGAGCCTATCCCCACCTTGAAAAACCTAACTTACAGGAAGTATCCCTTTAAAAAAACGTACTACCTGCTCATGCTTCTGATACAAATAGATTTCTTTTGAGATACAAGTGTTTCTGCAACTCAGCTGAACGGGCCATTTATTAACATAGTGAGCCTATCTCAACCTTGAAAAATCTAAGTTGTAGGAAATATTCCTTTCTAAAACTTACTCAATTCCCACAGGGAAAAATGTGCTAGATACTCCTGCTTCAAACACAGATGGTTTTCCTTCGAGAGATACATCTGTTACTTCAACCTAGCTGGAAAGTAATGTTGGGAACAAAATGAGACTCTGTACACCTTGAAAACTCGGATTGGCACTATGAATCCCTTTCAAAAACGAACTCACCTCTCTTAGGGAAACAATGTCCTAGACGCCGAATCTTATAATGTAGAAAATAACGATTTTAAAGATACATGTGTTTCTTCCACTCAGCTGAGAGAGGGTATGTGAATATTGAAAACCCTAAGTTGCAGGCAGTAATTAATTCAAAAACTTGGTCAATTCTCCCAGGGCAGCAATGTGCTAAATGATCCTGCTTCAAACACAGACAGTTTTCTTTCAATAGATGCATGTGCTTGCTCAACTTAGCTAAATAAGCCTATTGGGAACAAAGACAACCTATCTCCACCTTGGAAAACTTAAGTTGCAGGAAGTATTCCTTTCAATAACTAATTCAGTTCTCACAGGGAAACAAAATGCTAGATGTCTTGCTTCTGATGCAAATTGTTTTCTTTGAGTAATACATGTATTTCTTATTCTCAGCCAGAAAGTCCTCTTTGGAAGTACAGGAGCCTTTAACAACCTTGTTTACTATGATTGGCAGGAAGAATTCCTTTGAAAAACAGTATCTGTTCTCAGAGGGCATACATGCAAGATGTTCCTGCTTGTAATGTAGAGGGTTTCTTTGGAGAGATAAATGTGTTTCTTCAACTCAGCTGGATAGGCCGATATGGAATAAAGAGAGCATATCTTCACCTTGAAATCCTTAATTGCAGGTAGCATTCCATTCAAAAGCTAACCGAATTCTCACAGGGAATTAATGTGCTAGATCCAGCAGCTTTAAACATCGATGGTTTTCTAGGAGAGAAAAATTGTTTCTTCAAGTCACCAGAATGGGCCTATTTGGATCAAAGTGATCATATAGCAAACTTGAAAAACCTACATTGCAGGACTTAGTACTTTCAAAGTCATACTCAATTTTCACAGGGAAACAATGTGCTGGATGGTCCTACATCTAACACAGATGATTTCACTTTGAGAGATATATGTGTTTCTTCAAGTTAGCTGGATAGGGCTATTTGGAACAAAATGAACCTTTCTGCATCTTGAAAACTCTGAACAGCAGGAGATACTCCCTTCAAAAACTAACTCAATTGTCACAAGGAAAAAATGTGCTAGTTGCTCCTGCTTCTAAATCCCATGGTTTTCATTCCAGAATACATGTGTCTTCAAGGTAGCTAAATAGGCAAATTAGGAACAAAGATTGCCAATCTCCAGCTTGAAAAACGTTACTAGAAGGAGGTATTAGTTTCAAGAATTCATTCAGTTCTCACAAGGAAACAGCGTGCTAGATGCTCCTGCTTCTAAAACAGATGGCTTTCGTTCGAGAGAAGCATCTCTTTTTCCACAAAACTGGACAGTCCTATTTGGAACAAAATGAGCCTCTGTCCACTTTTCAAACTCTGATTGGCTGTATGAGTTCCTTTCATAAATTAACTCAGTTCTCACAGCGAAACAATGTCCTAGACGCTGAATCTTATAATGTAGAAGGTTTTCTTTGGAAAGATAGTTGTTTTTCTTGCACTCAGCTGAAGAGACCTTTTTGAAACAAAGAGAGGCTATGTGATCCTTGGAAACCTGTGTTGCAGGATTATTTCTTTCTAAAACTCACTGAAATCTGACAGGGAAAAAAATGTGCTAGATCCTGGAGCTTCCAACATAGATGATTTTTTTTGGAGAGATAAATGCGTTTCTTCAAGTCAGCTGAATGGGACTATTAAGAACAAAGTGATCTTAGACTTGAAATACCTACGTTGCAGGAGTTAGTACTTGCAAAAAAGTACTCAATTTTCACAGGGAAACAATGTGCTTGATGGTCCCACTTCTAAGACAGACAGTTTCATTTCGAGAGATGTATGTGTTTCTTAATGTTAGCTGGCTAGGTCTCTTTGGAACAAAATGAACCTTAATGCATCTCGAACACTCTGAATGGCAGGAGTCATTCCTTTGAAAAACTAACGCAATCGTCACAGGGAACCAATGTGCCAGATGTTCCTGAGATGAAAAACAATGTATTTCTTTGAAGAGATACATGTTGTACTTCAACTCAGAAAAATATTTCTATTTACAACAAGAAAGCCTATCTAGAGCTTGAAAAACCTCACTTGCAGGAGGTATTCCTTTCAAAAAGTAACAGAATTCTCACAGGGAAACAATGTCCTATATGCTGAAGCTTATAACATAGATGGTTATCTTTGAAGAGACACATGTATATCTGCCACTCAGCTGAGTATTCCTATTGAAACAAAGATATCCTATCTCCACCTTCAAAATAATACATGCAGAAGGGAATCCTTTGAAAAGCTATCTAAATTCTCACATGGAAGCGGTGTTCAACACGTTCCTCCTTCTTACACTGATGGTTCACTTTACAGAGATATATGTGTTTCTTCCACTCAGCCGAGTACACCTATTGGTCACAAAGAGAGTCTATCCCCACCTTGAAAAACCTAAGTTTCAGGAAGTATCCCTTTCAAAGTTATACTCAATTTTCACAGGAAACAATGTGCTGGATGCTCCTCTTCTGACATAAATGGTTTCCTTTTGAGAGATAAAGATTTTTCTTAATCTCAGCAGAAAGAACTAATTTGAAGAAACATATCCTATTTCCACCATGAACAGTCTAAGTTACAGCAAGTAAGTATTCCTTTCAAAAACTAATTCAGTTCTCAAATGGAAAAAAGTTTCAAGATGTTCCTCAATCTAACAGAAATTGGGGACCTTGGAGAGATCCATGTGGTTCTTCTCTCAGTGGAAAATGCCTATTTGGAACAAAGACAGGCGATCTCTGCCTTGAAAATTTTAAGTTAAATGGGTATTCCTTACTAAACTACCTGCGTTCTCACCAGGAAACAATGTGGTAGATGCTCCTGTTCCTGACACAAATGGATTTCTTTTGAGAGATACCTGTGTTTCCTCAAGTCACTGAAATAGGCCTATTTGGAACAAAGACAGCGTACCTCCACCTTGAAATTCAAAGTTGCAGGAAGTATTGCTTTCAAAAACTCTCTCAATTCTCACAGTGAAGCAATGTGCTATATGCTCATGCTTCTGTTACAAATGGATTTCTTTTGAGGTACAAGTGTTTCTACAATTCAGCTGAAAGGGCCTATTTTGAACATAGTGAGCGTATCTCAACCTTGAAAAACATAAGTTGCAAGAAGCATTCCTTTCTAATACTTAATTCTCACAGGTCAAACTATGCTAGATGCTCCTGCTTCTAGTGCACGTGGATTTTCTTCAATAGAGACATATGAATCTTCAACTTAGTTGGACATTCCTATTTGAAACAAAATGACCCTAGGTCCACCTTGAAAACCTTGACTGGCAGTATGAATTCCTTTCAAAAACTAACTCTATCCTCACAGGGAAACAGTGTCCTAGTGCTGAATCTGATAAAGGAGAAGGATGTTGTATAAAAGATGCAAGTGATCCTTCTCCTCAGCTGTGTAAACCCGTTTGGAATAAAGAGCGTCTCTGTGAACCTTGAAAAACACATGTTGCAGGAAATATTTCTTTATAAAACTCAGTAAATTCCCAAAGGGCAACAATTTCCTAGATGCTTCTGCTTCAAACACAGGTGGTTTTCATTTCAAGACATACATGTGCTTGTTCAACTTAGCTAAATAGCCCTACTGGGAAAAAAGGGAGCCTATCTCCACCTGAAAAACCTAAGTTGCAGGAGATATTCCTTTCCACAACAAATTCAGTTCTCAGAGGGAAACAAAGTGCAAGATGTTCTTCCTTCTCACACAAACTGTTTTCTTTGAGTAATAGATGTATTTCTTATACTCAGCAAAGGCGTATTTGGATGAAAACGAGCCTTTATCAACCTTGTTTACTCTGATTGCCAGGACGAATTCCTATGGAAAACTGTATATGTTCTCAGAGGGAAGGTATGCAAGTTGTTCCTGCTTCTAACGCAGAAGTGTCTCTTTGGAGAGGTTCACGTGTTTTTCTTCAACTCCACTGGATAGGCCAGTATGGAACAAAGACAGCCAATCCCCACCTTGAAAATCCTAACTTGCAGGAAGTATTCCTTTGA
This sequence comes from Castor canadensis, assembly GCF_047511655.1. Lineage (NCBI taxonomy): Eukaryota > Metazoa > Chordata > Mammalia > Rodentia > Castoridae > Castor > Castor canadensis. The sequence goes on along the minus strand of NC_133402.1, from coordinate 34,863,170 downwards.
AACCCTAACAGAATTCTCACAGGAAAAGAATGTGCTAGATACTGCAGCTTCTAAAATAGATGGTTTTCTTGAAGAGATAAAAATGGTCTTCTACTCACCTGAATGGACCTATTTGGAAGAAAGAAATCATATCTCAAACTTGAAAAACCTATGTTTCAGGAATTACTCCTTTCAAAACAGTACTCAATTTCATAGGGAAACAATATCCTACCTTATTCTGCTTCTAAAACTGATGGCTTTATTTTGAGAGATATATGTGTTTCTTCAAGTTAGCTGGATAGGCCTCTTGGAAAAAAATGAACTTTTCAGCATCTTGAAAACTGTAAACAGCAAGAGTTATTCCTTTCAAAAACTCAATTATCACAAGGAGACAATGTGCTAGATGTTCCTGAGACAAACAAAAAAGTTTTTCTTTGGAGAGATTCATGTTTGACTTCAACTCAGAAAACTACTTCTATTTGGAACAAGAAAGCCTACCTCCAGCTTGAAAAACCTCAGTTGCAGGAAGTATTCGTTTCAAAGAATAACAAAATTCCAACAGGGAAATAATGTTCTATACGCTGAAGCATATAACATAGATGGTCTTCTTTGAAGAGACACATGTGTATCATCCACGCGGAATATTCCTATTGGAACAAAGTTAGCCGATCTCCACTTTCAAAACCCTTACATGCAGAAAGGATTCCTTTCAAAAGCTAATTAAATTCTCACATGGAAGCAGTGTTCAACACGTTCCTCCTCCTTATACTGGTGGTTCTCTTTACAGAGATATATATATCTTTCTTCCACTCAGCTGAGTAGGCCTATTGGTCACAAAGACAGCCTATCCCCACCTTGAAAAACCTAACTTACAGGAAGTATTCCTTTAAAAAAACGTACTACCTGCTCATGCTTCTGATACAAATAGATTTCTTTTGAGATACAAGTGTTTCTGCAACTCAGCTGAACGGGCCTTTTATTAACATAGTGAGCCTATCTCAACCTTGAAAAATCTAAGTTGTAGGAAGTATTCCTTTCTAAAACTTACTCAATTACCACAGGGAAAAATGTGCTAGATACTCCTGCTTCTAACACAGATGGTTTTCCTTCGAGAGATACATCTGTTTCTTCAACCTAGCTGGACAGTAATGTTGGGAACAAAATGAGACTCTGTACACCTTGAAAACTCGGATTGGCACTATGAATCCCTTTCAAAAACGAACTCACCTCTCTTAGGGAAACAATGTCCTAGACGCCGAATCTTACAATGTAGAAAATAACGATTTTAAAGATACATGTGTTTCTTCCACTCAGCTGAGAGAGGGTATGTGAATATTGAAAACCCTAAGTTGCAGGCAGTAATTAATTCAAAAACTTAGTCAATTCTCCCAGGGCAGCAATGTGCTAAATGATCCTACTTCAAACACAGATAGTTTTCTTTCAATAGATGCATGTGCTTGCTCAACTTAGCTAAATAAGCCTATTGGGAACAAAGACAACCTATCTCCACCTTGGAAAACTTAAGTTGCAGGAAGTATTCCTTTCAATAAGTAATTCAGTTCTCACAGGGAAACAAAATGCTATTTGTCTTGCTTCTGATGTAAATTGTTTTGTTTGAGTAATACATGTGTTTCTTATTCTCAGCCAGAAAGTCCTCTTTGGAAGAACAGGAGCCTTTAACAACCTTGTTTACTATGATTGGCAGGAAGAATTCCTTTGAAAAACAGTATCTGTTCTCAGAGGGCATACATGCAAGATGTTCCTGCTTGTAATGTAGAGGGTTCCTTTGGAGAGATAAATGTGTTTCTTCAACTCAGCTGGATAGGCCGATATGGAATAAAGAGAGCATATCTTCACCTTGAAATCCTTAATTGCAGGTAGCATTCCTTTCAAAAGCTAACCGAATTCTCACGGGGAATTAATGTGCTAGATCCAGCAGCTTTAAACATAGATGGTTTTCTAGGAGAGAAAAATTGTTTCTTCAAGTCACCAGAATGGGCCTATTTGGATCAAAGTGATCATATAGCAAACTTGAAAAACCTACATTGCAGGACTTAGTACTTTCAAAGTCATACTCCATTTTTACAGGGAAACAATGTGCTGGATGGTCCTACATCTAACACAGATGATTTCACTTTGAGAGATATATGTGTTTCTTCAAGTTAGCTGGATAGTGCTATTTGGAACAAAATGAACCTTTCTGCATCTTGAAAACTCTGAACAGCAGGAGATACTCCCTTCAAAAACTAACTCAATTGTCACAAGGAAAAAATGTGCTAGTTGCTCCTGCTTCTAAATCCCATGGTTTTCATTCCAGAATACATGTGTCTTCAAGGTAGCTAAATAGGCAAATTAGGAACAAAGATTGCCAATCTCCAGCTTGAAAAACGTTAGGAGAAGGAGGTATTACTTTCAAGAATTCATTGAGTTCTCACAAGGAAAGAGCGTGCTAGATGCTCCTGCTTCTAAAACAGATGGCTTTCGTTCGAGAGAAGCATCTCTTTTTCCACAAAACTGGACAGTCCTATTTGGAACAAACTGAGCCTCTGTCCACTTTTGAAACTCTGATTGGCTGTATGAGTTCCTTTCATAAACTAACTCAGTTCTCACAGCGAAACAATGTCCTAGACGCTGAATCTTATAATGTAGAAGGTTTTCTTTGGAAAGATAGTTGTTTTTCTTGCACTCAGCTGAATAGACCTTTTTGAAACAAAGAGAGGCTATGTGATCCTTGGAAACCTGTGTTGCAGGATTATTTCTTTCTAAAACTCACTGAAATCTGACAGGGAAAAAAATGTGCTAGATCCTGGAGCTTCCAACATAGATGATTTTTTTTGGAGAGATAAATGCGTTTCTTCAAGTCAGCTGAATGGGACTATTAAGAACAAAGTGATCTTATACTTGAAATACCTACGTTGCAGGAGTTAGTACTTGCAAAAAAGTACTCAATTTTCACAGGGAAACAATGTGCTTGATGGTCCCACTTCTAAGACAGACAGTTTCATTTCGAGAGATGTATGTGTTTCTTAATGTTAGCTGGCTAGGTCTCTTTGGAACAAAATGAACCTTAATGCATCTCGAACACTCTGAATGGCAGGAGTCATTCCTTTGAAAAACTAACGCAATCGTCACAGGGAACCAATGTGCCAGATGTTCCTGAGATGAAAAACAATGTATTTCTTTGAAGAGATACATGTTGTACTTCAACTCAGAAAAATATTTCTATTTACAACAAGAAAGCCTATCTAGAGCTTGAAAAACCTCACTTGCAGGAGGTATTCCTTTCAAAAAGTAACAGAATTCTCACAGGGAAACAATGTCCTATATGCTGAAGCTTATAACATAGATGGTTATCTTTGAAGAGACACATGTATATCTGCCACTCAGCTGAATATTCCTATTGAAACAAAGATATCCTATCTCCACCTTCAAAATAATACATGCAGAAGGGAATCCTTTGAAAAGCTATCTAAATTCTCACATGGAAGCGGTGTTCAACACGTTCCTCCTTCTTACACTGATGGTTCACTTTACAGAGATATATGTGTTTCTTCCACTCAGCCGAGTACACCTATTGGTCACAAAGAGAGTCTATCCCCACCTTGAAAAACCTAAGTTTCAGGAAGTATCCCTTTCAAAGTTATACTCAATTTTCACAGGAAACAATGTGCTGGATGCTCCTCTTCTGACATAAATGGTTTCCTTTTGAGAGATAAAGATTTTTCTTAATCTCAGCAGAAAGAACTAATTTGAAGAAACATATCCTATTTCCACCATGAACAGTCTAAGTTACAGCAAGTAAGTATTCCTTTCAAAAACTAATTCAGTTCTCAAATGGAAAAAAGGTTCAAGATGTTCCTCAATCTAACAGAAATGGGGGACCTTGGAGAGATCCATGTGGTTCTTCTCTCAGTGGAAAATACCTATTTGGAACAAAGACAGACGATCTCTGCCTTGAAAATTTTAAGTTAAATGGGTATTCCTTACTGAACTACCTGCGTTCTCACCAGGAAACAATGTGGTAGATGCTCCTGTTCCTGACACAAATGGATTTCTTTTGAGAGATACCTGTGTTTCCTCAAGTCACTGAAATAGGCCTATTTGGAACAAAGACAGCGTACCTCCACCTTGAAATTCAAAGTTGCAGGAAGTATTGCTTTCAAAAACTCTCTCAATTCTCACAGTGAAGCAATGTGCTATATGCTCATGCTTCTGTTACAAATGGATTTCTTTTGAGGTACAAGTGTTTCTACAATTCAGCTGAAAGGGCCTATTTTGAACATAGTGAGCGTATCTCAACCTTGAAAAACATAAGTTGCAAGAAGCATTCCTTTCTAATACTTAATTCTCACAGGTCAAACTATGCTAGATGCTCCTGCTTCTAGTGCACGTGGATTTTCTTCAATAGAGACATATGAATCTTCAACTTAGTTGGACATTCCTATTTGAAACAAAATGACCCTAGGTCCACCTTGAAACCCTTGACTGGCAGTATGAATTCCTTTCAAAAACTAACTCTATCCTCACAGGGAAACAGTGTCCTAGTGCTGAATCTGATAAAGGAGAAGGATGTTGTATAAAAGATGCAAGTGATCCTTCTCCTCAGCTGTGTAAACCCGTTTGGAATAAAGAGCGTCTCTGTGAACCTTGAAAAACACATGTTGCAGGAAATATTTCTTTATAAAACTCAGTAAATTCCCAAAGGGCAACAATTTCCTAGATGCTTCTGCTTCAAACACAGGTGGTTTTCATTTCAAGACATACATGTGCTTGTTCAACTTAGCTAAATAGCCCTACTGGGAAAAAAGGGAGCCTATCTCCACCTGAAAAACCTAAGTTGCAGGAGATATTCCTTTCCACAACAAATTCAGTTCTCAGAGGGAAACAAAGTGCAAGATGTTCTTCCTTCTCACACAAACTGTTTTCTTTGAGTAATAGATGTATTTCTTATACTCAGCAAAGGCCTATTTGGATGAAAACGAGCCTTTATCAACCTTGTTTACTCTGATTGCCAGGACGAATTCCTATGGAAAACTGTATATGTTCTCAGAGGGAAGGTATGCAAGTTGTTCCTGCTTCTAACGCAGAAGTGTTTCTTTGGAGAGGTTCACGTGTTTTTCTTCAACTCCACTGGATAGGCCAGTATGGAACAAAGAGAGCCAATCCCCACCTTGAAAATCCTAACTTGCAGGAAGTATTCCTTTGAAACCCTAACAGAATTCTCACAGGAAAAGAATGTGCTAGATACTGCAGCTTCTAAAATAGATGGTTTTCTTGGAGAGATAAAAATGGTCTTCTACTCACCTGAATGGACCTATTTGGAAGAAAGAAATCATATCTCAAACTTGAAAAACCTATGTTTCAGGAATTACTCCTTTCAAAACAGTACTCAATTTCATAGGGAAACAATATCCTACCTTATTCTGCTTCTAAAACTGATGGCTTTATTTTGAGAGATATATGTGTTTCTTCAAGTTAGCTGGATAGGCCTCTTGGAAAAAAATGAACTTTTCAGCATCTTGAAAACTGTAAACAGCAAGAGTTATTCCTTTCAAAAACTCAATTATCACAAGGAGACAATGTGCTAGATGTTCCTGAGACAAACAAAAAAGTTTTTCTTTGGAGAGATTCATGTTTGACTTCAACTCAGAAAACTACTTGTATTTGGAACAAGAAAGGCTACCTCCAGCTTGAAAAACCTCAGTTGCTGGAGGTATTCCTTTCAAAAAATAACAAAATTCCAACAGGGAAATAATGTTCTATACGCTGAAGCATATAACATAGATGGTCTTCTTTGGAGAGACACATGTGTATCATCCACGCGGAATATTCCTATTGGAACCAAGTTAGCCGATCTCCACTTTCAAAACCCTTACATGCAGAAAGGATTCCTTTCAAAAGCTAATTAAATTCTCACATGGAAGCAGTGTTCAACACGTTCCTCCTCCTTATACTGGTGGTTCTCTTTACAGAAATATATATATCTTTCTTCCACTCAGCTGAGTAGGCCTATTGGTCACAAAGACAGCCTATCCCCACCTTGAAAAACCTAACATACAGGAAGTATTCCTTTAAAAAAACGTACTACCTGCTCATGCTTCTGATACAAATAGATTTCTTTTGAGATACAAGTGTTTCTGCAACTCAGCTGAACGGGCCTTTTATTAACATAGTGAGCCTATCTCAACCTTGAAAAATCTAAGTTGTAGGAAGTATTCCTTTCTAAAACTTACTCAATTCCCACAGGGAAAAATGTGCTGGATACTCCTGCTTCTAACACAGATGGTTTTCCTTCGAGAGATACATCTGTTTCTTCAACCTAGCTGGACAGTAATGTTGGGAACAAAATGAGACTCTGTACACCTTGAAAACTCGGATTGGCACTATGAATCCCTTTCAAAAACGAACTCAACTCTCTTAGGGAAACAATGTCCTAGACGCCGAAGCTTACAATGTAGAAAATAACGTTTGGAAAGATACATGTGTTTCTTCCACTCAGCTGAGTCGACCACTTTGGAACAAAGAAAGGGTATGTGAATATTGAAAACCCTAAGTTGCAGGCAGTAATTAATTCAAAAACTTAGTCAATTCTCCCAGGGCAGCAATGTGCTAAATGATCCTGCTTCAAACACAGATAGTTTTCTTTCAATAGATGCATGTGCTTGCTCAACTTAGCTAAATAAGCCTATTGGGAACAAAGACAACCTATCTCCACCTTGGAAAACTTAAGTTGCAGGAAGTATTCCTTTCAATAAGTAATTCAGTTCTCACAGGGAAACAAAATGCTATTTGTCTTGCTTCTGATGTAAATTGTTTTGTTTGAGTAATACATGTGTTTCTTATTCTCAGCCAGAAAGTCCTCTTTGGAAGAACAGGAGCCTTTAACAACCTTGTTTACTATGATTGGCAGGAAGAATTCCTTTGAAAAACAGTATCTGTTCTCAGAGGGCATACATGCAAGATGTTCCTGCTTGTAATGTAGAGGGTTCCTTTGGAGAGATAAATGTGTTTCTTCAACTCAGCTGGATAGGCCGATATGGAATAAAGAGAGCATATCTTCACCTTGAAATCCTTAATTGCAGGTAGCATTCCTTTCAAAAGCTAACCGAATTCTCACGGGGAATTAATGTGCTAGATCCAGCAGCTTTAAACATAGATGGTTTTCTAGGAGAGAAAAATTGTTTCTTCAAGTCAACAGAATGGGCCTATTTGGATCAAAGTGATCATATAGCAAACTTGAAAAACCTACATTGCAGGACTTAGTACTTTCAAAGTCATACTCCATTTTTACAGGGAAACAATGTGCTGGATGGTCCTACATCTAACACAGATGATTTCACTTTGAGAGATATATGTGTTTCTTCAAGTTAGCTGGATAGGGCTATTTGGAACAAAATGAACCTTTCTGCATCTTGAAAACTCTGAACAGCAGGAGATACTCCCTTCAAAAACTAACTCAATTGTCACAAGGAAAAAATGTGCTAGTTGCTCCTGCTTCTAAATCCCATGGTTTTCATTCCAGAATACGTGTGTCTTCAAGGTAGCTAAATAGGCAAATTAGGAACAAAGATTGCCAATCTCCAGCTTGAAAAACGTTAGGAGAAGGAGGTATTACTTTCAGGAATTCATTCAGTTCTCACAAGGAAACAGCGTGCTAGATGCTCCTGCTTCTAAAACAGATGGCTTTCGTTCGAGAGAAGCATCTCTTTTTCCACAAAACTGGACAGTCCTATTTGGAACAAACTGAGCCTCTGTCCACTTTTGAAACTCTGATTGGCTGTATGAGTTCCTTTCATAAACTAACTCAGTTCTCACAGCGAAACAATGTCCTAGACGCTGAATCTTATAATGTAGAAGGTTTTCTTTGGAAAGATAGTTGTTTTTCTTGCACTCAGCTGAATAGACCTTTTTGAAACAAAGAGAGGCTATGTGATCCTTGGAAACCTGTGTTGCAGGATTATTTCTTTCTAAAACTCACTGAAATCTGACAGGGAAAAAAATGTGCTAGATCCTGGAGCTTCCAACATAGATGATTTTTTTTGGAGAGATAAATGCGTTTCTTCAAGTCAGCTGAATGGGACTATTAAGAACAAAGTGATCTTATACTTGAAATACCTACGTTGCAGGAGTTAGTACTTGCAAAAAAGTACTCAATTTTCACAGGGAAACAATGTGCTTGATGGTCCCACTTCTAAGACAGACAGTTTCATTTCGAGAGATGTATGTGTTTCTTAATGTTAGCTGGCTAGGTCTCTTTGGAACAAAATGAACCTTAATGCATCTCGAACACTCTGAATGGCAGGAGTCATTCCTTTGAAAAACTAACGCAATCGTCACAGGGAACCAATGTGCCAGATGTTCCTGAGATGAAAAACAATGTATTTCTTTGAAGAGATACATGTTGTACTTCAACTCAGAAAAATATTTCTATTTACAACAAGAAAGCCTATCTAGAGCTTGAAAAACCTCACTTGCAGGAGGTATTCCTTTCAAAAAGTAACAGAATTCTCACAGGGAAACAATGTCCTATATGCTGAAGCTTATAACATAGATGGTTATCTTTGAAGAGACACATGTATATCTGCCACTCAGCTGAATATTCCTATTGAAACAAAGATATCCTATCTCCACCTTCAAAATAATACATGCAGAAGGGAATCCTTTGAAAAGCTATCTAAATTCTCACATGGAAGCGGTGTTCAACACGTTCCTCCTTCTTACACTGATGGTTCACTTTACAGAGATATATGTGTTTCTTCCACTCAGCCGAGTACACCTATTGGTCACAAAGAGAGTCTATCCCCACCTTGAAAAACCTAAGTTTCAGGAAGTATCCCTTTCAAAGTTATACTCAATTTTCACAGGAAACAATGTGCTGGATGCTCCTCTTCTGACATAAATGGTTTCCTTTTGAGAGATAAAGATTTTTCTTAATCTCAGCAGAAAGAACTAATTTGAAGAAACATATCCTATTTCCACCATGAACAGTCTAAGTTACAGCAAGTAAGTATTCCTTTCAAAAACTAATTCAGTTCTCAAATGGAAAAAAGGTTCAAGATGTTCCTCAATCTAACAGAAATGGGGGACCTTGGAGAGATCCATGTGGTTCTTCTCTCAGTGGAAAATACCTATTTGGAACAAAGACAGACGATCTCTGCCTTGAAAATTTTAAGTTAAATGGGTATTCCTTACTAAACTACCTGCGTTCTCACCAGGAAACAATGTGGCAGATGCTCCTGTTCCTGACACAAATGGATTTCTTTTGAGAGATACCCGTGTTTCCTCAAGTCACTGAAATAGGCCTATTTGGAACAAAGACAGCGTACCTCCACCTTGAAATTCAAAGTTGCAGGAAGTATTGCTTTCAAAAACTCTCTCAATTCTCACAGTGAAGCAATGTGCTATATGCTCATGCTTCTGTTACAAATGGATTTCTTTTGAGGTACAAGTGTTTCTACAATTCAGCTGAAAGGGCCTATTTTGAACATAGTGAGCGTATCTCAACCTTGAAAAACATAAGTTGCAAGAAGCATTCCTTTCTAATACTTAATTCTCACAGGTCAAACTATGCTAGATGCTCCTGCTTCTAGTGCACGTGGATTTTCTTCAATAGAGACATATGAATCTTCAACTTAGTTGGACATTCCTATTTGAAACAAAATGACCCTAGGTCCACCTTGAAAACCTTGACTGGCAGTATGAATTCCTTTCAAAAACTAACTCTATCCTCACAGGGAAACAGTGTCCTAGTGCTGAATCTGATAAAGGAGAAGGATGTTGTATAAAAGATGCAAGTGATCCTTCTCCTCAGCTGTGTAAACCCGTTTGGAATAAAGAGCGTCTCTGTGAACCTTGAAAAACACATGTTGCAGGAAATATTTCTTTATAAAACTCAGTAAATTCCCAAAGGGCAACAATTTCCTAGATGCTTCTGCTTCAAACACAGGTGGTTTTCATTTCAAGACATACATGTGCTTGTTCAACTTAGCTAAATAGCCCTACTGGGAAAAAAGGGAGCCTATCTCCACCTGAAAAACCTAAGTTGCAGGAGATATTCCTTTCCACAACAAATTCAGTTCTCAGAGGGAAACAAAGTGCAAGATGTTCTTCCTTCTCACACAAACTGTTTTCTTTGAGTAATAGATGTATTTCTTATACTCAGCAAAGGCCTATTTGGATGAAAACGAGCCTTTATCAACCTTGTTTACTCTGATTGCCAGGACGAATTCCTATGGAAAACTGTATATGTTCTCAGAGGGAAGGTATGCAAGTTGTTCCTGCTTCTAACGCAGAAGTGTCTCTTTGGAGAGGTTCACGTGTTTTTCTTCAACTCCACTGGATAGGCCAGTATGGAACAAAGAGAGCCAATCCCCACCTTGAAAATCCTAACTTGCAGGAAGTATTCCTTTGAAACCCTAACAGAATTCTCACAGGAAAAGAATGTGCTAGATACTGCAGCTTCTAAAATAGATGGTTTTCTTGGAGAGATAAAAATGGTCTTCTACTCACCTGAATGGACCTATTTGGAAGAAAGAAATCATATCTCAAACTTGAAAAACCTATGTTTCAGGAATTACTCCTTTCAAAACAGTACTCAATTTCATAGGGAAACAATATCCTACCTTATTCTGCTTCTAAAACTGATGGCTTTATTTTGAGAGATATATGTGTTTCTTCAAGTTAGCTGGATAGGCCTCTTGGAAAAAAATGAACTTTTCAGCATCTTGAAAACTGTAAACAGCAAGAGTTATTCCTTTCAAAAACTCAATTATCACAAGGAGACAATGTGCTAGATGTTCCTGAGACAAACAAAAAAGTTTTTCTTTGGAGAGATTCATGTTTGACTTCAACTCAGAAAACTACTTGTATTTGGAACAAGAAAGGCTACCTCCAGCTTGAAAAACCTCAGTTGCTGGAGGTATTCCTTTCAAAAAATAACAAAATTCCAACAGGGAAATAATGTTCTATACGCTGAAGCATATAACATAGATGGTCTTCTTTGGAGAGACACATGTGTATCATCCACGCGGAATATTCCTATTGGAACCAAGTTAGCCGATCTCCACTTTCAAAACCCTTACATGCAGAAAGGATTCCTTTCAAAAGCTAATTAAATTCTCACATGGAAGCAGTGTTCAACACGTTCCTCCTCCTTATACTGGTGGTTCTCTTTACAGAAATATATATATCTTTCTTCCACTCAGCTGAGTAGGCCTATTGGTCACAAAGACAGCCTATCCCCACCTTGAAAAACCTAACATACAGGAAGTATTCCTTTAAAAAAACGTACTACCTGCTCATGCTTCTGATACAAATAGATTTCTTTTGAGATACAAGTGTTTCTGCAACTCAGCTGAACGGGCCTTTTATTAACATAGTGAGCCTATCTCAACCTTGAAAAATCTAAGTTGTAGGAAGTATTCCTTTCTAAAACTTACTCAATTCCCACAGGGAAAAATGTGCTAGATACTCCTGCTTCTAACACAGATGGTTTTCCTTCGAGAGATACATCTGTTTCTTCAACCTAGCTGGACAGTAATGTTGGGAACAAAATGAGACTCTGTACACCTTGAAAACTCGGATTGGCACTATGAATCCCTTTCAAAAACGAACTCAACTCTCTTAGGGAAACAATGTCCTAGACGCCGAAGCTTACAATGTAGAAAATAACGTTTGGAAAGATACATGTGTTTCTTCCACTCAGCTGAGTCGACCACTTTGGAACAAAGAAAGGGTATGTGAATATTGAAAACCCTAAGTTGCAGGCAGTAATTAATTCAAAAACTTAGTCAATTCTCCCAGGGCAGCAATGTGCTAAATGATCCTGCTTCAAACACAGATAGTTTTCTTTCAATAGATGCATGTGCTTGCTCAACTTAGCTAAATAAGCCTATTGGGAACAAAGACAACCTATCTCCACCTTGGAAAACTTAAGTTGCAGGAAGTATTCCTTTCAATAAGTAATTCAGTTCTCACAGGGAAACAAAATGCTATTTGTCTTGCTTCTGATGTAAATTGTTTTGTTTGAGTAATACATGTGTTTCTTATTCTCAGCCAGAAAGTCCTCTTTGGAAGAACAGGAGCCTTTAACAACCTTGTTTACTATGATTGGCAGGAAGAATTCCTTTGAAAAACAGTATCTGTTCTCAGAGGGCATACATGCAAGATGTTCCTGCTTGTAATGTAGAGGGTTCCTTTGGAGAGATAAATGTGTTTCTTCAACTCAGCTGGATAGGCCGATATGGAATAAAGAGAGCATATCTTCACCTTGAAATCCTTAATTGCAGGTAGCATTCCTTTCAAAAGCTAACCGAATTCTCACGGGGAATTAATGTGCTAGATCCAGCAGCTTTAAACATAGATGGTTTTCTAGGAGAGAAAAATTGTTTCTTCAAGTCACCAGAATGGGCCTATTTGGATCAAAGTGATCATATAGCAAACTTGAAAAACCTACATTGCAGGACTTAGTACTTTCAAAGTCATACTCCATTTTTACAGGGAAACAATGTGCTGGATGGTCCTACATCTAACACAGATGATTTCACTTTGAGAGATATATGTGTTTCTTCAAGTTAGCTGGATAGTGCTATTTGGAACAAAATGAACCTTTCTGCATCTTGAAAACTCTGAACAGCAGGAGATACTCCCTTCAAAAACTAACTCAATTGTCACAAGGAAAAAATGTGCTAGTTGCTCCTGCTTCTAAATCCCATGGTTTTCATTCCAGAATACATGTGTCTTCAAGGTAGCTAAATAGGCAAATTAGGAACAAAGATTGCCAATCTCCAGCTTGAAAAACGTTAGGAGAAGGAGGTATTACTTTCAAGAATTCATTGAGTTCTCACAAGGAAAGAGCGTGCTAGATGCTCCTGCTTCTAAAACAGATGGCTTTCGTTCGAGAGAAGCATCTCTTTTTCCACAAAACTGGACAGTCCTATTTGGAACAAAATGAGCCTCTGTCCACTTTTGAAACTCTGATTGGCTGTATGAGTTCCTTTCATAAACTAACTCAGTTCTCACAGCGAAACAATGTCCTAGACGCTGAATCTTATAATGTAGAAGGTTTTCTTTGGAAAGATAGTTGTTTTTCTTGCACTCAGCTGAATAGACCTTTTTGAAACAAAGAGAGGCTATGTGATCCTTGGAAACCTGTGTTGCAGGATTATTTCTTTCTAAAACTCACTGAAATCTGACAGGGAAAAAAATGTGCTAGATCCTGGAGCTTCCAACATAGATGATTTTTTTTGGAGAGATAAATGCGTTTCTTCAAGTCAGCTGAATGGGACTATTAAGAACAAAGTGATCTTATACTTGAAATACCTACGTTGCAGGAGTTAGTACTTGCAAAAAAGTACTCAATTTTCACAGGGAAACAATGTGCTTGATGGTCCCACTTCTAAGACAGACAGTTTCATTTCGAGAGATGTATGTGTTTCTTAATGTTAGCTGGCTAGGTCTCTTTGGAACAAAATGAACCTTAATGCATCTCGAACACTCTGAATGGCAGGAGTCATTCCTTTGAAAAACTAACGCAATCGTCACAGGGAACCAATGTGCCAGATGTTCCTGAGATGAAAAACAATGTATTTCTTTGAAGAGATACATGTTGTACTTCAACTCAGAAAAATATTTCTATTTACAACAAGAAAGCCTATCTAGAGCTTGAAAAACCTCACTTGCAGGAGGTATTCCTTTCAAAAAGTAACAGAATTCTCACAGGGAAACAATGTCCTATATGCTGAAGCTTATAACATAGATGGTTATCTTTGAAGAGACACATGTATATCTGCCACTCAGCTGAATATTCCTATTGAAACAAAGATATCCTATCTCCACCTTCAAAATAATACATGCAGAAGGGAATCCTTTGAAAAGCTATCTAAATTCTCACATGGAAGCGGTGTTCAACACGTTCCTCCTTCTTACACTGATGGTTCACTTTACAGAGATATATGTGTTTCTTCCACTCAGCCGAGTACACCTATTGGTCCCAAAGAGAGTCTATCCCCACCTTGAAAAACCTAAGTTTCAGGAAGTATCCCTTTCAAAGTTATACTCAATTTTCACAGGAAACAATGTGCTGGATGCTCCTCTTCTGACATAAATGGTTTCCTTTTGAGAGATAAAGATTTTTCTTAATCTCAGCAGAAAGAACTAATTTGAAGAAACATATCCTATTTCCACCATGAACAGTCTAAGTTACAGCAAGTAAGTATTCCTTTCAAAAACTAATTCAGTTCTCAAATGGAAAAAAGGTTCAAGATGTTCCTCAATCTAACAGAAATGGGGGACCTTGGAGAGATCCATGTGGTTCTTCTCTCAGTGGAAAATACCTATTTGGAACAAAGACAGACGATCTCTGCCTTGAAAATTTTAAGTTAAATGGGTATTCCTTACTAAACTACCTGCGTTCTCACCAGGAAACAATGTGGCAGATGCTCCTGTTCCTGACACAAATGGATTTCTTTTGAGAGATACCCGTGTTTCCTCAAGTCACTGAAATAGGCCTATTTGGAACAAAGACAGCGTACCTCCACCTTGAAATTCAAAGTTGCAGGAAGTATTGCTTTCAAAAACTCTCTCAATTCTCACAGTGAAGCAATGTGCTATATGCTCATGCTTCTGTTACAAATGGATTTCTTTTGAGGTACAAGTGTTTCTACAATTCAGCTGAAAGGGCCTATTTTGAACATAGTGAGCGTATCTCAACCTTGAAAAACATAAGTTGCAAGAAGCATTCCTTTCTAATACTTAATTCTCACAGGTCAAACTATGCTAGATGCTCCTGCTTCTAGTGCACGTGGATTTTCTTCAATAGAGACATATGAATCTTCAACTTAGTTGGACATTCCTATTTGAAACAAAATGACCCTAGGTCCACCTTGAAAACCTTGACTGGCAGTATGAATTCCTTTCAAAAACTAACTCTATCCTCACAGGGAAACAGTGTCCTAGTGCTGAATCTGATAAAGGAGAAGGATGTTGTATAAAAGATGCAAGTGATCCTTCTCCTCAGCTGTGTAAACCCGTTTGGAATAAAGAGCGTCTCTGTGAACCTTGAAAAACACATGTTGCAGGAAATATTTCTTTATAAAACTCAGTAAATTCCCAAAGGGCAACAATTTCCTAGATGCTTCTGCTTCAAACACAGGTGGTTTTCATTTCAAGACATACATGTGCTTGTTCAACTTAGCTAAATAGCCCTACTGGGAAAAAAGGGAGCCTATCTCCACCTGAAAAACCTAAGTTGCAGGAGATATTCCTTTCCACAACAAATTCAGTTCTCAGAGGGAAACAAAGTGCAAGATGTTCTTCCTTCTCACACAAACTGTTTTCTTTGAGTAATAGATGTATTTCTTATACTCAGCAAAGGCCTATTTGGATGAAAACGAGCCTTTATCAACCTTGTTTACTCTGATTGCCAGGACGAATTCCTATGGAAAACTGTATATGTTCTCAGAGGGAAGGTATGCAAGTTGTTCCTGCTTCTAACGCAGAAGTGTCTCTTTGGAGAGGTTCACGTGTTTTTCTTCAACTCCACTGGATAGGCCAGTATGGAACAAAGAGAGCCAATCCCCACCTTGAAAATCCTAACTTGCAGGAAGTATTCCTTTGAAACCCTAACAGAATTCTCACAGGAAAAGAATGTGCTAGATACTGCAGCTTCTAAAATAGATGGTTTTCTTGGAGAGATAAAAATGGTCTTCTACTCACCTGAATGGACCTATTTGGAAGAAAGAAATCATATCTCAAACTTGAAAAACCTATGTTTCAGGAATTACTCCTTTCAAAACAGTACTCAATTTCATAGGGAAACAATATCCTACCTTATTCTGCTTCTAAAACTGATGGCTTTATTTTGAGAGATATATGTGTTTCTTCAAGTTAGCTGGATAGGCCTCTTGGAAAAAAATGAACTTTTCAGCATCTTGAAAACTGTAAACAGCAAGAGTTATTCCTTTCAAAAACTCAATTATCACAAGGAGACAATGTGCTAGATGTTCCTGAGACAAACAAAAAAGTTTTTCTTTGGAGAGATTCATGTTTGACTTCAACTCAGAAAACTACTTCTATTTGGAACAAGAAAGCCTACCTCCAGCTTGAAAAACCTCAGTTGCAGGAAGTATTCGTTTCAAAGAATAACAAAATTCCAACAGGGAAATAATGTTCTATACGCTGAAGCATATAACATAGATGGTCTTCTTTGAAGAGACACATGTGTATCATCCACGCGGAATATTCCTATTGGAACAAAGTTAGCCGATCTCCACTTTCAAAACCCTTACATGCAGAAAGGATTCCTTTCAAAAGCTAATTAAATTCTCACATGGAAGCAGTGTTCAACACGTTCCTCCTCCTTATACTGGTGGTTCTCTTTACAGAGATATATATATCTTTCTTCCACTCAGCTGAGTAGGCCTATTGGTCACAAAGACAGCCTATCCCCACCTTGAAAAACCTAACTTACAGGAAGTATTCCTTTAAAAAAACGTACTACCTGCTCATGCTTCTGATACAAATAGATTTCTTTTGAGATACAAGTGTTTCTGCAACTCAGCTGAACGGGCCTTTTATTAACATAGTGAGCCTATCTCAACCTTGAAAAATCTAAGTTGTAGGAAGTATTCCTTTCTAAAACTTACTCAATTCCCACAGGGAAAAATGTGCTAGATACTCCTGCTTCTAACACAGATGGTTTTCCTTCGAGAGATACATCTGTTTCTTCAACCTAGCTGGACAGTAATGTTGGGAACAAAATGAGACTCTGTACACCTTGAAAACTCGGATTGGCACTATGAATCCCTTTCAAAAACGAACTCACCTCTCTTAGGGAAACAATGTCCTAGACGCCGAATCTTACAATGTAGAAAATAACGATTTTAAAGATACATGTGTTTCTTCCACTCAGCTGAGAGAGGGTATGTGAATATTGAAAACCCTAAGTTGCAGGCAGTAATTAATTCAAAAACTTAGTCAATTCTCCCAGGGCAGCAATGTGCTAAATGATCCTGCTTCAAACACAGACAGTTTTCTTTCAATAGATGCATGTGCTTCCTCAACTTAGCTAAATAAGCCTATTGGGAACAAAGACAACCTATCTCCACCTTGGAAAACTTAAGTTGCAGGAAGTATTCCTTTCAATAACTAATTCAGTTCTCACAGGGAAACAAAATGCTAGATGTCTTGCTTCTGATGCAAATTGTTTTGTTTGAGTAATACATGTGTTTCTTATTCTCAGCCAGAAAGTCCTCTTTGGAAGAACAGGAGCCTTTAACAACCTTGTTTACTATGATTGGCAGGAAGAATTCCTTTGAAAAACAGTATCTGTTCTCAGAGGGCATACATGCAAGATGTTCCTGCTTGTAATGTAGAGGGTTTCTTTGGAGAGATAAATGTGTTTCTTCAACTCAGCTGGATAGGCCGATATGGAATAAAGAGAGCATATCTTCACCTTGAAATCCTTAATTGCAGGTAGCATTCCGTTCAAAATCTAACCGAATTCTCACAGGGAATTAATATGCTTGATCCAGCAGTTTTAAACTAGATGGTTTTCTAGGAGAGAAAAATTGTTTCTTCAAGTCACCAGAATGGGCCTATTTGGATCAAAGTGATCATATAGCAAACTTGAAAAACCTACATTGCAGGACTTAGTACTTTGAAAGTCATACTCAATTTTCACAGGGAAACAATGTGCTGGATGGTCCTACATCTAACACAGATGATTTCACTTTGAGAGATATATGTGTTTCTTCAAGTTAGGTGGATAGGGCTATTTGGAACAAAATGAACCTTTCTGCATCTTGAAAACTCTGAACAGCAGGAGATACTCCCTTCAAAAACTAACTCAATTTTTACAAGGAAAAAATGTGCTAGTTGCTCCTGCTTCTAAATCCCATGGTTTTCATTCCAGAATACATGTGTCTTCAAGGTAGCTAAATAGGCAAATTAGGAACAAAGATTGCCAATCTCCAGCTTGAAAAACGTGAGGAGAAGGAGGTATTACTTTCAAGAATTCATTCAGTTCTCACAAGGAAACAGCGTGCTAGATGCTCCTGCTTCTAAAACAGATGGCTTTCGTTCGAGAGAAGCATCTCTTTTTCCACAAAACTGGACAGTCCTATTTGGAACAAAATGAGCCTCTGTCCACTTTTGAAACTCTGATTGGCTGTATGAGTTCCTTTCATAAACTAACTCAGTTCTCACAGCGAAACAATGTCCTAGACGCTGAATCTTATAATGTAGAAGGTTTTCTTTGGAAAGACAGTTGTTTTTCTTGCTCTCAGCTGAATAGACCTTTTTGAAACAAAGAGAGGCTATGTGATCCTTGGAAACCTGTGTTGCAGGATTATTTCTTTCTAAAACTCACTGATATCTGACAGGGAAAAAAATGTGCTAGATCCTGGAGCTTCCAACATAGATGATTTTTTTTGGAGAGATAAATGCGTTTCTTCAAGTCAGCTGAATGGGACTATTAAGAACAAAGTGATCTTATACTTGAAATACCTACGTTGCAGGAGTTAGTACTTGCAAAAAAATACTCAATTTTCACAGGGAAACAATGTGCTTGATGGTCCCACTTCTAAGACAGACAGTTTCATTTCGAGAGATGTATGTGTTTCTTAATGTTAGCTGGCTAGGTCTCTTTGGAACAAAATGAACCTTAATGCATCTCGAACACTCTGAATGGCAGGAGTCATTCCTTTGAAAAACTAACGCAATCGTCACAGGGAACCAATGTGCCAGATGTTCCTGAGATGAAAAACAATGTATTTCTTTGAAGAGATACATGTTGTACTTCAACTCAGAAAAATATTTCTATTTACAACAAGAAAGCCTATCTAGAGCTTGAAAAACCTCACTTGCAGGAGGTATTCCTTTCAAAAAGTAACAGAATTCTCACAGGGAAACAATGTCCTATATGCTGAAGCTTATAACATAGATGGTTATCTTTGAAGAGACACATGTATATCTGCCACTCAGCTGAGTATTCCTATTGAAACAAAGATATCCTATCTCCACCTTCAAAATAATACATGCAGAAGGGAATCCTTTGAAAAGCTATCTAAATTCTCACATGGAAGCGGTGTTCAACACGTTCCTCCTTCTTACACTGATGGTTCACTTTACAGAGATATATGTGTTCCTTCCAATCAGCCGAGTACACCTATTGGTCACAAAGAGAGTCTATCCCCACCTTGAAAAACCTAAGTTTCAGGAAGTATCCCTTTCAAAGTTATACTCAATTTTCACAGGAAACAATGTGCTGGATGCTCCTCTTCTGACATAAATGGTTTCCTTTTGAGAGATAAAGATTTTTCTTAATCTCAGCAGAAAGAACTAATTTGAAGAAACATATCCTATTTCCACCATGAACAGTCTAAGTTACAGCAAGTAAGTATTCCTTTCAAAAACTAATTCAGTTCTCAAATGGAAAAAAGTTTCAAGATGTTCCTCAATCTAACAGAAATGGGGGACCTTGGAGAGATCCATGTGGTTCTTCTCTCAGTGGAAAATGCCTATTTGGAACAAAGACAGGCGATCTCTGCCTTGAAAATTTTAAGTTAAATGGGTATTCCTTACTAAACTACCTGCGTTCTCACCAGGAAACAATGTGGTAGATGCTCCTGTTCCTGACACAAATGGATTTCTTTTGAGAGATACCCGTGTTTCCTCAAGTCACTGAAATAGGCCTATTTGGAACAAAGACAGCGTACCTCCACCTTGAAATTCAAAGTTGCAGGAAGTATTGCTTTCAAAAACTCTCTCAATTCTCACAGTGAAGCAATGTGCTATATGCTCATGCTTCTGTTACAAATGGATTTCTTTTGAGGTACAAGTGTTTCTACAATTCAGCTGAAAGGGCCTATTTTGAACATAGTGAGCGTATCTCAACCTTGAAAAACATAAGTTGCAAGAAGCATTCCTTTCTAATACTTAATTCTCACAGGTCAAACTATGCTAGATGCTCCTGCTTCTAGTGCACGTGGATTTTCTTCAATAGAGACATATGAATCTTCAACTTAGTTGGACATTCCTATTTGAAACAAAATGACCCTAGGTCCACCTTGAAAACCTTGACTGGCAGTATGAATTCCTTTCAAAAACTAACTCTATCCTCACAGGGAAACAGTGTCCTAGTGCTGAATCTGATAAAGGAGAAGGATGTTGTATAAAAGATGCAAGTGATCCTTCTCCTCAGCTGTGTAAACCCGTTTGGAATAAAGAGCGTCTCTGTGAACCTTGAAAAACACATGTTGCAGGAAATATTTCTTTATAAAACTCAGTAAATTCCCAAAGGGCAACAATTTCCTAGATGCTTCTGCTTCAAACACAGGTGGTTTTCATTTCAAGACATACATGTGCTTGTTCAACTTAGCTAAATAGCCCTACTGGGAAAAAAGGGAGCCTATCTCC
Organism: Castor canadensis; assembly: GCF_047511655.1. Lineage (NCBI taxonomy): Eukaryota > Metazoa > Chordata > Mammalia > Rodentia > Castoridae > Castor > Castor canadensis. The sequence continues at coordinate 34,842,776 of NC_133402.1, read as the reverse complement.
ACCTGAAAAACCTAAGTTGCAGGAGATATTCCTTTCCACAACAAATTCAGTTCTCAGAGGGAAACAAAGTGCAAGATGTTCTTCCTTCTCACACAAACTGTTTTCTTTGAGTAATAGATGTATTTCTTATACTCAGCAAAGGCCTATTTGGATGAAAACGAGCCTTTATCAACCTTGTTTACTCTGATTGCCAGGACGAATTCCTATGGAAAACTGTATATGTTCTCAGAGGGAAGGTATGCAAGTTGTTCCTGCTTCTAACGCAGAAGTGTCTCTTTGGAGAGGTTCACGTGTTTTTCTTCAACTCCACTGGATAGGCCAGTATGGAACAAAGAGAGCCAATCCCCACCTTGAAAATCCTAACTTGCAGGAAGTATTCCTTTGAAACCCTAACAGAATTCTCACAGGAAAAGAATGTGCTAGATACTGCAGCTTCTAAAATAGATGGTTTTCTTGAAGAGATAAAAATGGTCTTCTACTCACCTGAATGGACCTATTTGGAAGAAAGAAATCATATCTCAAACTTGAAAAACCTATGTTTCAGGAATTACTCCTTTCAAAACAGTACTCAATTTCATAGGGAAACAATATCCTACCTTATTCTGCTTCTAAAACTGATGGCTTTATTTTGAGAGATATATGTGTTTCTTCAAGTTAGCTGGATAGGCCTCTTGGAAAAAAATGAACTTTTCAGCATCTTGAAAACTGTAAACAGCAAGAGTTATTCCTTTCAAAAACTCAATTATCACAAGGAGACAATGTGCTAGATGTTCCTGAGACAAACAAAAAAGTTTTTCTTTGGAGAGATTCATGTTTGACTTCAACTCAGAAAACTACTTCTATTTGGAACAAGAAAGCCTACCTCCAGCTTGAAAAACCTCAGTTGCAGGAAGTATTCGTTTCAAAGAATAACAAAATTCCAACAGGGAAATAATGTTCTATACGCTGAAGCATATAACATAGATGGTCTTCTTTGAAGAGACACATGTGTATCATCCACGCGGAATATTCCTATTGGAACCAAGTTAGCCGATCTCCACTTTCAAAACCCTTACATGCAGAAAGGATTCCTTTCAAAAGCTAATTAAATTCTCACATGGAAGCAGTGTTCAACACGTTCCTCCTCCTTATACTGGTGGTTCTCTTTACAGAGATATATATATCTTTCTTCCACTCAGCTGAGTAGGCCTATTGGTCACAAAGACAGCCTATCCCCACCTTGAAAAACCTAACTTACAGGAAGTATTCCTTTAAAAAAACGTACTACCTGCTCATGCTTCTGATACAAATAGATTTCTTTTGAGATACAAGTGTTTCTGCAACTCAGCTGAACGGGCCTTTTATTAACATAGTGAGCCTATCTCAACCTTGAAAAATCTAAGTTGTAGGAAGTATTCCTTTCTAAAACTTACTCAATTCCCACAGGGAAAAATGTGCTAGATACTCCTGCTTCTAACACAGATGGTTTTCCTTCGAGAGATACATCTGTTTCTTCAACCTAGCTGGACAGTAATGTTGGGAACAAAATGAGACTCTGTACACCTTGAAAACTCGGATTGGCACTATGAATCCCTTTCAAAAACGAACTCACCTCTCTTAGGGAAACAATGTCCTAGACGCCGAAGCTTACAATGTAGAAAATAACGTTTGGAAAGATACATGTGTTTCTTCCACTCAGCTGAGTCGACCACTTTGGAACAAAGAAAGGGTATGTGAATATTGAAAACCCTAAGTTGCAGGCAGTAATTAATTCAAAAACTTAGTCAATTCTCCCAGGGCAGCAAAGTGCTAAATGATCCTGCTTCAAACACAGATAGTTTTCTTTCAATAGATGCATGTGCTTGCTCAACTTAGCTAAATAAGCCTATTGGGAACAAAGACAACCTATCTCCACCTTGGAAAACTTAAGTTGCAGGAAGTATTCCTTTCAATAACTAATTCAGTTCTCACAGGGAAACAAAATGCTATTTGTCTTGCTTCTGATGTAAATTGTTTTGTTTGAGTAATACATGTGTTTCTTATTCTCAGCCAGAAAGTCCTCTTTGGAAGAACAGGAGCCTTTAACAACCTTGTTTACTATGATTGGCAGGAAGAATTCCTTTGAAAAACAGTATCTGTTCTCAGAGGGCATACATGCAAGATGTTCCTGCTTGTAATGTAGAGGGTTCCTTTGGAGAGATAAATGTGTTTCTTCAACTCAGCTGGATAGGCCGATATGGAATAAAGAGAGCATATCTTCACCTTGAAATCCGTAATTGCAGGTAGCATTCCTTTCAAAAGCTAACCGAATTCTCACGGGGATTTAATGTGCTAGATCCAGCAGCTTTAAACATAGATGGTTTTCTAGGAGAGAAAAATTGTTTCTTCAAGTCACCAGAATGGGCCTATTTGGATCAAAGTGATCATATAGCAAACTTGAAAAACCTACATTGCAGGACTTAGTACTTTCAAAGTCATACTCCATTTTCACAGGGAAACAATGTGCTGGATGGTCCTACATCTAACACAGATGATTTCTCTTTGAGAGATATATGTGTTTCTTCAAGTTAGCTGGATAGGGCTATTTGGAACAAAATGAACCTTTCTGCATCTTGAAAACTCTGAACAGCAGGAGATACTCCCTTCAAAAACTAACTCAATTGTCACAAGGAAAAAATGTGCTAGTTGCTCCTGCTTCTAAATCCCATGGTTTTCATTCCAGAATACGTGTGTCTTCAAGGTAGCTAAATAGGCAAATTAGGAACAAAGATTGCCAATCTCCAGCTTGAAAAACGTTAGGAGAAGGAGGTATTACTTTCAGGAATTCATTCAGTTCTCACAAGGAAACAGCGTGCTAGATGCTCCTGCTTCTAAAACAGATGGCTTTCGTTCGAGAGAAGCATCTCTTTTTCCACAAAACTGGACAGTCCTATTTGGAACAAAATGAGCCTCTGTCCACTTTTGAAACTCTGATTGGCTGTATGAGTTCCTTTCATAAACTAACTCAGTTCTCACAGCGAAACAATGTCCTAGACGCTGAATCTTATAATGTAGAAGGTTTTCTTTGGAAAGATAGTTGTTTTTCTTGCACTCAGCTGAATAGACCTTTTTGAAACAAAGAGAGGCTATGTGATCCTTGGAAACCTGTGTTGCAGGATTATTTCTTTCTAAAACTCACTGAAATCTGACAGGGAAAAAAATGTGCTAGATCCTGGAGCTTCCAACATAGATGATTTTTTTTGGAGAGATAAATGCGTTTCTTCAAGTCAGCTGAATGGGACTATTAAGAACAAAGTGATCTTATACTTGAAATACCTACGTTGCAGGAGTTAGTACTTGCAAAAAAGTACTCAATTTTCACAGGGAAACAATGTGCTTGATGGTCCCACTTCTAAGACAGACAGTTTCATTTCGAGAGATGTATGTGTTTCTTAATGTTAGCTGGCTAGGTCTCTTTGGAACAAAATGAACCTTAATGCATCTCGAACACTCTGAATGGCAGGAGTCATTCCTTTGAAAAACTAACGCAATCGTCACAGGGAACCAATGTGCCAGATGTTCCTGAGATGAAAAACAATGTATTTCTTTGAAGAGATACATGTTGTACTTCAACTCAGAAAAATATTTCTATTTACAACAAGAAAGCCTATCTAGAGCTTGAAAAACCTCACTTGCAGGAGGTATTCCTTTCAAAAAGTAACAGAATTCTCACAGGGAAACAATGTCCTATATGCTGAAGCTTATAACATAGATGGTTATCTTTGAAGAGACACATGTATATCTGCCACTCAGCTGAATATTCCTATTGAAACAAAGATATCCTATCTCCACCTTCAAAATAATACATGCAGAAGGGAATCCTTTGAAAAGCTATCTAAATTCTCACATGGAAGCGGTGTTCAACACGTTCCTCCTTCTTACACTGATGGTTCACTTTACAGAGATATATGTGTTTCTTCCACTCAGCCGAGTACACCTATTGGTCACAAAGAGAGTCTATCCCCACCTTGAAAAACCTAAGTTTCAGGAAGTATCCCTTTCAAAGTTATACTCAATTTTCACAGGAAACAATGTGCTGGATGCTCCTCTTCTGACATAAATGGTTTCCTTTTGAGAGATAAAGATTTTTCTTAATCTCAGCAGAAAGAACTAATTTGAAGAAACATATCCTATTTCCACCATGAACAGTCTAAGTTACAGCAAGTAAGTATTCCTTTCAAAAACTAATTCAGTTCTCAAATGGAAAAAAGGTTCAAGATGTTCCTCAATCTAACAGAAATGGGGGACCTTGGAGAGATCCATGTGGTTCTTCTCTCAGTGGAAAATACCTATTTGGAACAAAGACAGACGATCTCTGCCTTGAAAATTTTAAGTTAAATGGGTATTCCTTACTAAACTACCTGTGTTCTCACCAGGAAACAATGTGGCAGATGCTCCTGTTCCTGACACAAATGGATTTCTTTTGAGAGATACCCGTGTTTCCTCAAGTCACTGAAATAGGCCTATTTGGAACAAAGACAGCGTACCTCCACCTTGAAATTCAAAGTTGCAGGAAGTATTGCTTTCAAAAACTCTCTCAATTCTCACAGTGAAGCAATGTGCTATATGCTCATGCTTCTGTTACAAATGGATTTCTTTTGAGGTACAAGTGTTTCTACAATTCAGCTGAAAGGGCCTATTTTGAACATAGTGAGCGTATCTCAACCTTGAAAAACATAAGTTGCAAGAAGCATTCCTTTCTAATACTTAATTCTCACAGGTCAAACTATGCTAGATGCTCCTGCTTCTAGTGCACGTGGATTTTCTTCAATAGAGACATATGAATCTTCAACTTAGTTGGACATTCCTATTTGAAACAAAATGACCCTAGGTCCACCTTGAAAACCTTGACTGGCAGTATGAATTCCTTTCAAAAACTAACTCTATCCTCACAGGGAAACAGTGTCCTAGTGCTGAATCTGATAAAGGAGAAGGATGTTGTATAAAAGATGCAAGTGATCCTTCTCCTCAGCTGTGTAAACCCGTTTGGAATAAAGAGCGTCTCTGTGAACCTTGAAAAACACATGTTGCAGGAAATATTTCTTTATAAAACTCAGTAAATTCCCAAAGGGCAACAATTTCCTAGATGCTTCTGCTTCAAACACAGGTGGTTTTCATTTCAAGACATACATGTGCTTGTTCAACTTAGCTAAATAGCCCTACTGGGAAAAAAGGGAGCCTATCTCCACCTGAAAAACCTAAGTTGCAGGAGATATTCCTTTCCACAACAAATTCAGTTCTCAGAGGGAAACAAAGTGCAAGATGTTCTTCCTTCTCACACAAACTGTTTTCTTTGAGTAATAGATGTATTTCTTATACTCAGCAAAGGCCTATTTGGATGAAAACGAGCCTTTATCAACCTTGTTTACTCTGATTGCCAGGACGAATTCCTATGGAAAACTGTATATGTTCTCAGAGGGAAGGTATGCAAGTTGTTCCTGCTTCTAACGCAGAAGTGTCTCTTTGGAGAGGTTCACGTGTTTTTCTTCAACTCCACTGGATAGGCCAGTATGGAACAAAGAGAGCCAATCCCCACCTTGAAAATCCTAACTTGCAGGAAGTATTCCTTTGAAACCCTAACAGAATTCTCACAGGAAAAGAATGTGCTAGATACTGCAGCTTCTAAAATAGATGGTTTTCTTGGAGAGATAAAAATGGTCTTCTACTCACCTGAATGGACCTATTTGGAAGAAAGAAATCATATCTCAAACTTGAAAAACCTATGTTTCAGGAATTAGTCCTTTCAAAACAGTACTCAATTTCATAGGGAAACAATATCCTACCTTATTCTGCTTCTAAAACTGATGGCTTTATTTTGAGAGATATATGTGTTTCTTCAAGTTAGCTGGATAGGCCTCTTGGAAAAAAATGAACTTTTCAGCATCTTGAAAACTGTAAACAGCAAGAGTTATTCCTTTCAAAAACTCAATTATCACAAGGAGACAATGTGCTAGATGTTCCTGAGACAAACAAAAAAGTTTTTCTTTGGAGAGATTCATGTTTGACTTCAACTCAGAAAACTACTTGTATTTGGAACAAGAAAGCCTACCTCCAGCTTGAAAAACCTCAGTTGCTGGAGGTATTCCTTTCAAAAAATAACAAAATTCCAACAGGGAAATAATGTTCTATACGCTGAAGCATATAACATAGATGGTCTTCATTGGAGAGACACATGTGTATCATCCACGCGGAATATTCCTATTGGAACCAAGTTAGCCGATCTCCACTTTCAAAACCCTTACATGCAGAAAGGATTCCTTTCAAAAGCTAATTAAATTCTCACATGGAAGCAGTGTTCAACACGTTCCTCCTCCTTATACTGGTGGTTCTCTTTACAGAAATATATATATCTTTCTTCCACTCAGCTGAGTAGGCCTATTGGTCACAAAGACAGCCTATCCCCACCTTGAAAAACCTAACTTACAGGAAGTATTCCTTTAAAAAAACGTACTACCTGCTCATGCTTCTGATACAAATAGATTTCTTTTGAGATACAAGTGTTTCTGCAACTCAGCTGAACGGGCCTTTTATTAACATAGTGAGCCTATCTCAACCTTGAAAAATCTAAGTTGTAGGAAGTATTCCTTTCTAAAACTTACTCAATTCCCACAGGGAAAAATGTGCTAGATACTCCTGCTTCTAACACAGATGGTTTTCCTTCGAGAGATACATCTGTTTCTTCAACCTAGCTGGACAGTAATGTTGGGAACAAAATGAGACTCTGTACACCTTGAAAACTCGGATTGGCACTATGAATCCCTTTCAAAAACGAACTCAACTCTCTTAGGGAAACAATGTCCTAGACGCCGAAGCTTACAATGTAGAAAATAACGTTTGGAAAGATACATGTGTTTCTTCCACTCAGCTGAGTCGACCACTTTGGAACAAAGAAAGGGTATGTGAATATTGAAAACCCTAAGTTGCAGGCAGTAATTAATTCAAAAACTTAGTCAATTCTCCCAGGGCAGCAATGTGCTAAATGATCCTGCTTCAAACACAGATAGTTTTCTTTCAATAGATGCATGTGCTTGCTCAACTTAGCTAAATAAGCCTATTGGGAACAAAGACAACCTATCTCCACCTTGGAAAACTTAAGTTGCAGGAAGTATTCCTTTCAATAAGTAATTCAGTTCTCACAGGGAAACAAAATGCTAGATTTCTTGCTTCTGATGCAAATTGTTTTCTTTGAGTAATACATGTGTTTCTTATTCTCAGCCAGAAAGTCCTCTTTGGAAGAACAGGAGCCTTTAACAACCTTGTTTACTATGATTGGCAGGAAGAATTCCTTTGAAAAACAGTATCTGTTCTCAGAGGGCATACATGCAAGATGTTCCTGCTTGTAATGTAGAGGGTTCCTTTGGAGAGATAAATGTGTTTCTTCAACTCAGCTGGATAGGCCGATATGGAATAAAGAGAGCATATCTTCACCTTGAAATCCTTAATTGCAGGTAGCATTCCTTTCAAAAGCTAACCGAATTCTCACGGGGATTTAATGTGCTAGATCCAGCAGCTTTAAACATAGATGGTTTTCTAGGAGAGAAAAATTGTTTCTTCAAGTCACCAGAATGGGCCTATTTGGATCAAAGTGATCATATAGCAAACTTGAAAAACCTACATTGCAGGATTTAGTACTTTCAAAGTCATACTCCATTTTCACAGGGAAACAATGTGCTGGATGGTCCTACATCTAACACAGATGATTTCTCTTTGAGAGATATATGTGTTTCTTCAAGTTAGCTGGATAGGGCTATTTGGAACAAAATGAACCTTTCTGCATCTTGAAAACTCTGAACAGCAGGAGATACTCCCTTCAAAAACTAACTCAATTGTCACAAGGAAAAAATGTGCTAGTTGCTCCTGCTTCTAAATCCCATGGTTTTCATTCCAGAATACGTGTGTCTTCAAGGTAGCTAAATAGGCAAATTAGGAACAAAGATTGCCAATCTCCAGCTTGAAAAACGTTAGGAGAAGGAGGTATTACTTTCAGGAATTCATTCAGTTCTCACAAGGAAACAGCGTGCTAGATGCTCCTGCTTCTAAAACAGATGGCTTTCGTTCGAGAGAAGCATCTCTTTTTCCACAAAACTGGACAGTCCTATTTGGAACAAAATGAGCCTCTGTCCACTTTTGAAACTCTGATTGGCTGTATGAGTTCCTTTCATAAACTAACTCAGTTCTCACAGCGAAACAATGTCCTAGACGCTGAATCTTATAATGTAGAAGGTTTTCTTTGGAAAGATAGTTGTTTTTCTTGCACTCAGCTGAATAGACCTTTTTGAAACAAAGAGAGGCTATGTGATCCTTGAAAACCTGTGTTGCAGGATTATTTCTTTCTAAAACTCACTGAAATCTGACAGGGAAAAAAATGAATGTGCTAGATCCTGGAGCTTCCAACGTAGATGATTTTTTTTGGAGAGATAAATGCGTTTCTTCAAGTCAGCTGAATGGGACTATTAAGAACAAAGTGATCTTATACTTGAAATACCTACGTTGTAGGAGTTAGTACTTGCAAAAAAGTACTCAATTTTCACAGGGAAACAATGTGCTTGATGGTCCCACTTCTAAGACAGACAGTTTCATTTCGAGAGATGTATGTGTTTCTTAATGTTAGCTGGCTAGGTCTCTTTGGAACAAAATGAACCTTAATGCATCTTGAACACTCTGAATGGCAGGAGTCATTCCTTTGAAAAACTAACGCAATCGTCACAGGGAACCAATGTGCCAGATGTTCCTGAGATGAAAAACAATGTATTTCTTTGAAGAGATACATGTTGTACTTCAACTCAGAAAAATATTTCTATTTACAACAAGAAAGCCTATCTAGAGCTTGAAAAACCTCACTTGCAGGAGGTATTCCTTTCAAAAAGTAACAGAATTCTCACAGGGAAACAGTGTCCTATATGCTGAAGCTTATAACATAGATGGTTATCTTTGAAGAGACACATGTATATCTGCCACTCAGCTGAATATTCCTATTGAAACAAAGATATCCTATCTCCACCTTCAAAATAATACATGCAGAAGGGAATCCTTTGAAAAGCTATCTAAATTCTCACATGGAAGCGGTGTTCAACACGTTCCTCCTTCTTACACTGATGGTTCACTTTACAGAGATATATGTGTTTCTTCCACTCAGCCGAGTACACCTATTGGTTACAAAGAGAGTCTATCCCCACCTTGAAAAACCTAAGTTTCAGGAAGTATCCCTTTCAAAGTTATACTGAATTTTCACAGGAAACAATGTGCTGGATTCTCCTCTTCTGACATAAATGGTTTCCTTTTGAGCGATAAAGATTTTTCTTAATCTCAGCAGAAAGAACTAATTTGAAGAAACATATCCTATTTCCAATATGAACAGTCTAAGTTACAGCAAGTAAGTATTCCTTTCAAAAACTAATTCAGTTCTCAAATGGAAAAAAGGTTCAAGATGTTCCTCAATCTAACAGAAATGGGGGACCTTGGAGAGATCCATGTGGTTCTTCTCTCAGTGGAAAATACCTATTTGGAACAAAGACAGACGATCTCTGCCTTGAAAATTTTAAGTTAAATGGGTATTCCTTACTAAACTACCTGCGTTCTCACCAGGAAACAATGTGGCAGATGCTCCTGTTCCTGACACAAATGGATTTCTTTTGAGAGATACCTGTGTTTCCTCAAGTCACTGAAATAGGCCTATTTGGAACAAAGACAGCGTACCTCCACCTTGAAATTCAAAGTTGCAGGAAGTATTGCTTTCAAAAACTCTCTCAATTCTCACAGTGAAGCAATGTGCTATATGCTCATGCTTCTGTTACAAATGGATTTCTTTTGAGGTACAAGTGTTTCTACAATTCAGCTGAAAGGGCCTATTTTGAACATAGTGAGCGTATCTCAACCTTGAAAAACATAAGTTGCAAGAAGCATTCCTTTCTAATACTTAATTCTCACAGGTCAAACTATGCTAGATGCTCCTGCTTCTAGTGCACGTGGATTTTCTTCAATAGAGACATATGAATCTTCAACTTAGTTGGACATTCCTATTTGAAACAAAATGACCCTAGGTCCACCTTGAAAACCTTGACTGGCAGTATGAATTCCTTTCAAAAACTAACTCTATCCTCACAGGGAAACAGTGTCCTAGTGCTGAATCTGATAAAGGAGAAGGATGTTGTATAAAAGATGCAAGTGATCCTTCTCCTCAGCTGTGTAAACCCGTTTGGAATAAAGAGCGTCTCTGTGAACCTTGAAAAACACATGTTGCAGGAAATATTTCTTTATAAAACTCAGTAAATTCCCAAAGGGCAACAATTTCCTAGATGCTTCTGCTTCAAACACAGGTGGTTTTCATTTCAAGACATACATGTGCTTGTTCAACTTAGCTAAATAGCCCTACTGGGAAAAAAGGGAGCCTATCTCCACCTGAAAAACCTAAGTTGCAGGAGATATTCCTTTCCACAACAAATTCAGTTCTCAGAGGGAAACAAAGTGCAAGATGTTCTTCCTTCTCACACAAACTGTTTTCTTTGAGTAATAGATGTATTTCTTATACTCAGCAAAGGCCTATTTGGATGAAAACGAGCCTTTATCAACCTTGTTTACTCTGATTGCCAGGACGAATTCCTATGGAAAACTGTATATGTTCTCAGAGGGAAGGTGTGCAAGTTGTTCCTGCTTCTAACGCAGAAGTGTCTCTTTGGAGAGGTTCACGTGTTTTTCTTCAACTCCACTGGATAGGCCAGTATGGAACAAAGAGAGCCAATCCCCACCTTGAAAATCCTAACTTGCAGGAAGTATTCCTTTGAAAACCTAACAGAATTCTCACAGGAAAAGAATGTGCTAGATACTGCAGCTTCTAAAATAGATGGTTTTCTTGGAGAGATAAAAATGGTCTTCTACTCACCTGAATGGACCTATTTGGAAGAAAGAAATCATATCTCAAACTTGAAAAACCTATGTTTCAGGAATTACTCCTTTCAAAACAGTACTCAATTTCATAGGGAAACAATATCCTACCTTATTCTGCTTCTAAAACTGATGGCTTTATTTTGAGAGATATATGTGTTTCTTCAAGTTAGCTGGATAGGCCTCTTGGAAAAAAATGAACTTTTCAGTATCTTGAAAACTGTAAACAGCAAGAGTTATTCCTTTCAAAAACTCAATTATCACAAGGAGACAATGTGCTAGATGTTCCTGAGACAAACAAAAAAGTTTTTCTTTGGAGAGATTCATGTTTGACTTCAACTCAGAAAACTACTTCTATTTGGAACAAGAAAGCCTACCTCCAGCTTGAAAAACCTCAGTTGCTGGAGGTATTCCTTTCAAAAAATAACAAAATTCCAACAGGGAAATAATGTTCTATACGCTGAAGCATATAACATAGATGGTCTTCTTTGGAGAGACACATGTGTATCATCCACGTGGAATATTCCTATTGGAACCAAGTTAGCCGATCTCCACTTTCAAAACCCTTACATGCAGAAAGGATTCCTTTCAAAAGCTAATTAAATTCTCACATGGAAGCAGTGTTCAACACGTTCCTCCTCCTTATACTGGTGGTTCTCTTTACAGAGATATATATATCTTTCTTCCACTCAGCTGAGTAGGCCTATTGGTCACAAAGACAGCCTATCCCCACCTTGAAAAACCTAACTTACAGGAAGTATTCCTTTAAAAAAACGTACTACCTGCTCATGCTTCTGATACAAATAGATTTCTTTTGAGATACAAGTGTTTCTGCAACTCAGCTGAACGGGCCTTTTATTAACATAGTGAGCCTATCTCAACCTTGAAAAATCTAAATTGTAGGAAGTATTCCTTTCTAAAACTTACTCAATTCCCACAGGGAAAAATGTGCTAGATACTCCTGCTTCTAACACAGATGGTTTTCCTTCGAGAGATACATCTGTTTCTTCAACCTAGCTGGACAGTAATGTTGGGAACAAAATGAGACTCTGTACACCTTGAAAACTCGGATTGGCACTATGAATCCCTTTCAAAAACGAATTCAACTCTCTTAGGGAAACAATGTCCTAGACGCCGAAGCTTACAATGTAGAAAATAACGTTTGGAAAGATACATGTGTTTCTTCCACTCAGCTGAGTCGACCACTTTGGAACAAAGAGAGGGTATGTGAATATTGAAAACCCTAAGTTGCAGGCAGTAATTAATTCAAAACCTTAGTCAATTCTCCCAGGGCAGCAATGTGCTAAATGATCCTGCTTCAAACACAGATAGTTTTCTTTCAATAGATGCATGTGCTTGCTCAACTTAGCTAAATAAGCCTATTGGGAACAAAGACAACCTATCTCCACCTTGGAAAACTTAAGTTGCAGGAAGTGTTCCTTTCAATAACTAATTCAGTTCTCACAGGGAAACAAAATGCTAGATGTCTTGCTTCTGATGCAAATTGTTTTCTTTGAGTAATACATGTATTTCTTATTCTCAGCCAGAAAGTCCTCTTTGGAAGAACAGGAGCCTTTAACAACCTTGTTTACTATGATTGGCAGGAAGAATTCCTTTGAAAAACAGTATCTGTTCTCAGAGGGCATACATGCAAGATGTTCCTGCTTGTAATGTAGAGGGTTTCTTTGGAGAGATAAATGTGTTTCTTCAACTCAGCTGGATAGGCCGATATGGAATAAAGAGAGCATATCTTCACCTTGAAATCCTTAATTGCAGGTAGCATTCCATTCAAAAGCTAACCGAATTCTCACAGGGAATTAATGTGCTAGATCCAGCAGCTTTAAACATAGATGGTTTTCTAGGAGAGAAAAATTGTTTCTTCAAGTCACCAGAATGGGCCTATTTGGATCAAAGTGATCATATAGCAAACTTGAAAAACCTACATTGCAGGACTTAGTACTTTCAAAGTCATACTCCATTTTCACAGGGAAACAATGTGCTGGATGGTCCTACATCTAACACAGATGATTTCACTTTGAGAGATATATGTGTTTCTTCAAGTTAGCTGGATAGGGCTATTTGGAACAAAATGAACCTTTCTGCATCTTGAAAACTCTGAACAGCAGGAGATACTCCCTTCAAAAACTAACTCAATTGTCACAAGGAAAAAATGTGCTAGTTGCTCCTGCTTCTAAATCCCATGGTTTTCATTCCAGAATACATGTGTCTTCAAGGTAGCTAAATAGGCAAATTAGGAACAAAGATTGCCAATCTCCAGCTTGAAAAACGTTACTAGAAGGAGGTATTAGTTTCAAGAATTCATTCAGTTCTCACAAGGAAACAGCGTGCTAGATGCTCCTGCTTCTAAAACAGATGGCTTTCGTTCGAGAGAAGCATCTCTTTTTCCACAAAACTGGACAGTCCTATTTGGAACAAAATGAGCCTCTGTCCACTTTTCAAACTCTGATTGGCTGTATGAGTTCCTTTCATAAATTAACTCAGTTCTCACAGCGAAACAATGTCCTAGACGCTGAATCTTATAATGTAGAAGGTTTTCTTTGGAAAGATAGTTGTTTTTCTTGCACTCAGCTGAAGAGACCTTTTTGAAACAAAGAGAGGCTATGTGATCCTTGGAAACCTGTGTTGCAGGATTATTTCTTTCTAAAACTCACTGAAATCTGACAGGGAAAAAAATGAATGTGCTAGATCCTGGAGCTTCCAACATAGATGATTTTTTTTGGAGAGATAAATGCGTTTCTTCAAGTCAGCTGAATGGGACTATTAAGAACAAAGTGATCTTATACTTGAAATACCTACGTTGCAGGAGTTAGTACTTGCAAAAAAGTACTCAATTTTCACAGGGAAACAATGTGCTTGATGGTCCCACTTCTAAGACAGAGAGTTTCATTTCGAGAGATGAATGTGTTTCTTTATGTTAGCTGGCTAGGTCTCTTTGGAACAAAATGAACCTTAATGCATCTCGAACACTCTGAATGGCAGGAGTCATTCCTTTGAAAAACTAACGCAATCGTCACAGGGAACCAATGTGCCAGATGTTCCTGAGATGAAAAACAATGTATTTCTTTGAAGAGATACATGTTGTACTTCAACTCAGAAAAATATTTCTATTTACAACAAGAAAGCCTGTCTACAGCTTGAAAAACCTCGCTTCCAGGAGGTATTCCTTTCAAAAAGTAACGGAATTCTCACAGGGAAACAAAGTCCTATATGCTGAAGCTTATAACATAGATGGTTATCTTTGAAGAGACACATGTATATCTGCCACTCAGCTGAATATTCCTATTGAAACAAAGATATCCTATCTCCACCTTCAAAATAATACATGCAGAAGGGAATCCTTTGAAAAGCTATCTAAATTCTCACATGGAAGCGGTGTTCAACACGTTCCTCCTTCTTACACTGATGCTTCACTTTACAGAGACATATGTGTTTCTTCCACTCAGCCGAGTACACCTATTGGTCACAAAGAGAGTCTATCCCCACCTTGAAAAACCTAAGTTTCAGGAAGTATCCCTTTCAAAGTTATACTCAATTTTCACAGGAAACAATGTGCTGGATGCTCCTCTTCTGACATAAATGGTTTCCTTTTGAGAGATAAAGATTTTTCTTAATCTCAGCAGAAAGAACTAATTTGAAGAAACATATCCTATTTCCACCATGAACAGTCTAAGTTACAGCAAGTAAGTATTCCTTTCAAAAACTAATTCAGTTCTCAAATGGAAAAAAGGTTCAAGATGTTCCTCAATCTAACAGAAATGGGGGACCTTGGAGAGATCCATGTGGTTCTTCTCTCAGTGGAAAATACCTATTTGGAACAAAGACAGACGATCTCTGCCTTGAAAATTTTAAGTTAAATGGGTATTCCTTACTAAACTACCTGCGTTCTCACCAGGAAACAATGTGGTAGATGCTCCTGTTCCTGACACAAATGGATTTCTTTTGAGAGATACCTGTGTTTCCTCAAGTCACTGAAATAGGCCTATTTGGAACAAAGACAGCGTACCTCCACCTTGAAATTCAAAGTTGCAGGAAGTATTGCTTTCAAAAACTCTCTCAATTCTCACAGTGAAGCAATGTGCTATATGCTCATGCTTCTGTTACAAATGGATTTCTTTTGAGGTACAAGTGTTTCTACAATTCAGCTGAAAGGGCCTATTTTGAACATAGTGAGCGTATCTCAACCTTGAAAAACATAAGTTGCAAGAAGCATTCCTTTCTAATACTTAATTCTCACAGGTCAAACTATGCTAGATGCTCCTGCTTCTAGTGCACGTGGATTTTCTTCAATAGAGACATATGAATCTTCAACTTAGTTGGACATTCCTATTTGAAACAAAATGACCCTAGGTCCACCTTGAAAACCTTGACTGGCAGTATGAATTCCTTTCAAAAACTAACTCTATCCTCACAGGGAAACAGTGTCCTAGTGCTGAATCTGATAAAGGAGAAGGATGTTGTATAAAAGATGCAAGTGATCCTTCTCCTCAGCTGTGTAAACCCGTTTGGAATAAAGAGCGTCTCTGTGAACCTTGAAAAACACATGTTGCAGGAAATATTTCTTTATAAAACTCAGTAAATTCCCAAAGGGCAACAATTTCCTAGATGCTTCTGCTTCAAACACAGGTGGTTTTCATTTCAAGATATACATGTGCTTGTTCAACTTAGCTAAATAGCCCTACTGGGAAAAAAGGGAGCCTATCTCCACCTGAAAAACCTAAGTTGCAGGAGATATTCCTTTCCACAACAAATTCAGTTCTCAGAGGGAAACAAAGTGCAAGATGTTCTTCCTTCTCACACAAACTGTTTTCTTTGAGTAATAGATGTATTTCTTATACTCAGCAAAGGCCTATTTGGATGAAAACGAGCCTTTATCAACCTTGTTTACTCTGATTGCCAGGACGAATTCCTATGGAAAACTGTATATGTTCTCAGAGGGAAGGTATGCAAGTTGTTCCTGCTTCTAACGCAGAAGTGTCTCTTTGGAGAGGTTCACGTGTTTTTCTTCAACTCCACTGGATAGGCCAGTATGGAACAAAGAGAGCCAATCCCCACCTTGAAAATCCTAACTTGCAGGAAGTATTCCTTTGAAAACCTAACAGAATTCTCACAGGAAAAGAATGTGCTAGATACTGCAGCTTGTAAAATAGATGGTTTTCTTGGAGAGATAAAAATGGTCTTCTACTCACCTGAATGGACCAATTTGGAAGAAAGAAATCCTATCTCAAACTTGAAAAACCTATGTTTCAGGAATTACTCCTTTCAAAACAGTACTCAATTTCATAGGGAAACAATATCCTACCTTATTCTGCTTCTAAAACTGATGGCTTTATTTTGAGAGATATATGTGTTTCTTCAAGTTAGCTGGATAGGCCTCTTGGAAAAAAATGAACTTTTCAGCATCTTGAAAACTGTAAACAGCAAGAGTTATTCCTTTCAAAAACTCAATTATCACAAGGAGACAATGTGCTAGATGTTCCTGAGACAAACAAAAAAGTTTTTCTTTGGAGAGATTCATGTTTGACTTCAACTCAGAAAACTACTTCTATTTGGAACAAGAAAGCCTACCTCCAGCTTGAAAAACCTCAGTTGCAGGAGGTATTCCTTTCAAAAAATAACAAAATTCCAACAGGGAAATAATGTTCTATACGCTGAAGCATATAACATAGATGGTCTTCTTTGGAGAGACACATGTGTATCATCCACGCGGAATATTCCTATTGGAACAAAGTTCGCCGATCTCCACTTTCAAAACCCTTACATGCAGAAAGGATTCCTTTCAAAAGCTAATTAAATTCTCACATGGAAGCAGTGTTCAACACGTTCCTCCTCCTTATACTGGTGGTTCTCTTTACAGAGATATATATATCTTTCTTCCACTCAGCTGAATAGGCCTATTGGTCACAAAGAGAGCCTATCCCCACCTTGAAAAACCTAACTTACAGGAAGTATCCCTTTAAAAAAACGTACTACCTGCTCATGCTTCTGATACAAATAGATTTCTTTTGAGATACAAGTGTTTCTGCAACTCAGCTGAACGGGCCTTTTATTAACATAGTGAGCCTATCTCAACCTTGAAAAATCTAAGTTGTAGGAAGTATTCCTTTCTAAAACTTACTCAATTCCCACAGGGAAAAATGTGCTAGATACTCCTGCTTCTAACACAGATGGTTTTCCTTCGAGAGATACATCTGTTTCTTCAACCTAGCTGGAAAGTAATGTTCGGAACAAAATGAGACTCTGTACACCTTGAAAACTCGGATTGGCACTATGAAACCCTTTCAAAAACTAACTCAACTCTCTTAGGGAAACAATGTCCTAGACGCCGAATCTTATAATGTAGAAAATAACGATTTTAAAGATACATGTGTTTCTTATACTCAGCTGAGAGAGGGTATGTGAATATTGAAAACCCTAAGTTGCAGGCAGTAATTAATTCAAAAACTTAGTCAATTCTCCCAGGGCAGCAATGTGCTAAATGATCCTGCTTCAAACACAGACAGTTTTCTTTCAATAGATGCATGTGCTTGCTCATCTTAGCTAAATAAGCCTATTGGGAACAAAGACAACCTATCTCCACCTTGGAAAACTTAAGTTGCAGGAAGTATTCCTTTCAATAACTAATTCAGTTCTCACAGGGAAACAAAATGCTAGATGTCTTGCTTCTGATGCAAATTGTTTTGTTTGAGTAATACATGTGTTTCTTATTCTCAGCCAGAAAGTCCTCTTTGGAAGAACAGGAGCCTTTAACAACCTTGTTTACTATGATTGGCAGGAAGAATTCCTTTGAAAAACAGTATCTGTTCTCAGAGGGCATACATGCAAGATGTTCCTGCTTGTAATGTAGAGGGTTTCTTTGGAGAGATAAATGTGTTTCTTCAACTCAGCTGGATAGGCCGATATGGAATAAAGAGAGCATATCTTCACCTTGAAATCCTTAATTGCAGGTAGCATTCCATTCAAAAGCTAACCGAATTCTCACAGGGAATTAATGTGCTAGATCCAGCAGCTTTAAACATAGATGGTTTTCTAGGAGAGAAAAATTGTTTCTTCAAGTCACCAGATTGGGCCTATTTGGATCAAAGTGATCATATAGCAAACTCGAAAAACCTACATTGCAGGACTTAGTACTTTCAAAGTCATACTCAATTTTCACAGGGAAACAATGTGCTGGATGGTCCTACATCTAACACAGATGATTTCACTTTTAGAGATATATGTGTTTCTTCAAGTTAGCTGGATAGGGCTATTTGGAACAAAATGAACCTTTCTGCATCTTGAAAACTCTGAACAGCAGGAGATACTCCCTTCAAAAACTAACTCAATTGTCACAAGGAAAAATTGTGCTAGTTGCTCCTGCTTCTAAATCCCATGGTTTTCATTCCAGAATACATGTGTCTTCAAGGTAGCTAAATAGGCAAATTAGGAACAAAGATTGCCAATCTCCAGCTTGAAAAACGTTAGGAGAAGGAGGTATTACTTTCAAGAATTCATTCAGTTCTCACAAGGAAACAGCGTGCTAGATGCTCCTGCTTCTAAAACAGATGGCTTTCGTTCGAGAGAAGCATCTCTTTTTCCACAAAACTGGACAGTCCTATTTGGAACAAAATGAGCCTCTGTCCACTTTTCAAACTCTGATTGGCTGTATGAGTTCCTTTCATAAACTAACTCAGTTCTCACAGCGAAACAATGTCCTAGACGCTGAATCTTATAATGTAGAAGGTTTTCTTTGGAAAGATAGTTGTTTTTCTTGCACTCAGCTGAATAGACCTTTTTGAAACAAAGAGAGGCTATGTGATCCTTGGAAACCTGTGTTGCAGGATTATTTCTTTCTAAAACTCACTGAAATCTGACAGGGAAAAAAATGTGCTAGATCCTGGAGCTTCCAACATAGATGATTTTTTTTGGAGAGATAAATGCGTTTCTTCAAGTCAGCTGAATGGGACTATTAAGAACAAAGTGATCTTAGACTTGAAATACCTACGTTGCAGGAGTTAGTACTTGCAAAAAAGTACTCAATTTTCACAGGGAAACAATGTGCTTGATGGTCCCACTTCTAAGACAGACAGTTTCATTTCGAGAGATGTATGTGTTTCTTAATGTTAGCTGGCTAGGTCTCTTTGGAACAAAATGAACCTTAATGCATCTCGAACACTCTGAATGGCAGGAGTCATTCCTTTGAAAAACTAACGCAATCGTCACAGGGAACCAATGTGCCAGATGTTCCTGAGATGAAAAACAATGTATTTCTTTGAAGAGATACATGTTGTACTTCAACTCAGAAAAATATTTCTATTTACAACAAGAAAGCCTATCTAGAGCTTGAAAAACCTCACTTGCAGGAGGTATTCCTTTCAAAAAGTAACAGAATTCTCACAGGGAAACAATGTCCTATATGCTGAAGCTTATAACATAGATGGTTATCTTTGAAGAGACACATGTATATCTGCCACTCAGCTGAGTATTCCTATTGAAACAAAGATATCCTATCTCCACCTTCAAAATAATACATGCAGAAGGGAATCCTTTGAAAAGCTATCTAAATTCTCACATGGAAGCGGTGTTCAACACGTTCCTCCTTCTTACACTGATGGTTCAGTTTACAGAGATATATGTGTTTCTTCCACTCAGCCGAGTACACCTATTGGTCACAAAGAGAGTCTATCCCCACCTTGAAAAACCTAAGTTTCAGGAAGTATCCCTTTCAAATTTATACTCAATTTTCACAGGAAACAATGTGCTGGATGCTCCTCTTCTGACATAAATGGTTTCCTTTTGAGAGATAAAGATTTTTCTTAATCTCAGCAGAAAGAACTAATTTGAAGAAACATATCTATTTCCACCATGAACAGTCTAAGTTACAGCAAGTATTCCTTTCAAAAACTAATTCAGTTCTCAAATGGAAAAAAGGTTCAAGATGTTCCTCAATCTAACAGAAATGGGGGACCTTGGAGAGATCCATGTGGTTCTTCTCTCAGTGGAAAATGCCTATTTGGAACAAAGACAGGCGATCTCTGCCTTGAAAATTTTAAGTTAAATGGGTATTCCTTACTAAACTACCTGCGTTCTCACCAGGAAACAATGTGGCAGATGCTCCTGTTCCTGACACAAATGGATTTCTTTTGAGAGATACCTGTGTTTCCTCAAGTCACTGAAATAGGCCTATTTGGAACAAAGACAGCGTACCTCCACCTTGAAATTCAAAGTTGCAGGAAGTATTGCTTTCAAAAACTCTCTCAATTCTCACAGTGAAGCAATGTGCTATATGCTCATGCTTCTGTTACAAATGGATTTCTTTTGAGGTACAAGTGTTTCTACAATTCAGCTGAAAGGGCCTATTTTGAACATAGTGAGCGTATCTCAACCTTGAAAAACATAAGTTGCAAGAAGCATTCCTTTCTAATACTTAATTCTCACAGGTCAAACTATGCTAGATGCTCCTGCTTCTAGTGCACGTGGATTTTCTTCAATAGAGACATATGAATCTTCAACTTAGTTGGACATTCCTATTTGAAACAAAATGACCCTAGGTCCACCTTGAAAACCTTGACTGGCAGTATGAATTCCTTTCAAAAACTAACTCTATACTCACAGGGAAACAGTGTCCTAGTGCTGAATCTGATAAAGGAGAAGGATGTTGTATAAAAGATGCAAGTGATCCTTCTCCTCAGCTGTGTAAACCCGTTTGGAATAAAGAGCGTCTCTGTGAACCTTGAAAAACACATGTTGCAGGAAATATTTCTTTATAAAACTCAGTAAATTCCCAATGGGCAACAATTTCCTAGATGCTTCTGCTTCAAACACGGGTGGTTTTCATTTCAAGACATACATGTGCTTGTTCAACTTAGCTAAATAGCCCTACTGGGAAAAAAGGGAGCCTATCTCCACCTGAAAAACCTAAGTTGCAGGAGATATTCCTTTCCACAACAAATTCAGTTCTCAGAGGGAAACAAAGTGCAAGATGTTCTTCCTTCTCACACAAACTGTTTTCTTTGAGTAATAGATGTATTTCTTATACTCAGCAAAGGCCTATTTGGATGAAAACGAGCCTTTATCAACCTTGTTTACTCTGATTGCCAGGGCGAATTCCTATGGAAAACTGTATATGTTCTCAGAGGGAAGGTATGCAAGTTGTTCCTGCTTCTAACGCAGAAGTGTCTCTTTGGAGAGGTTCACGTGTTTTTCTTCAACTCCACTGGATAGGCCAGTATGGAACAAAGAGAGCCAATCCCCACCTTGAAAATCCTAACTTGCAGGAAGTATTCCTTTGAAAACCTAACAGAATTCTCACAGGAAAAGAATGTGCTAGATACTGCAGCTTCTAAAATAGATGGTTTTCTTGGAGAGATAAAAATGGTCTTCTACTCACCTGAATGGACCTATTTGGAAGAAAGAAATCATATCTCAAACTTGAAAAACCTATGTTTCAGGAATTACTCCTTTCAAAACAGTACTCAATTTCATAGGGAAACAATATCCTACCTTATTCTGCTTCTAAAACTGATGGCTTTATTTTGAGAGATATATGTGTTTCTTCAAGTTAGCTGGATAGGCCTCTTGGAAAAAAATGAACTTTTCAGCATCTTGAAAACTGTAAACAGCAAGAGTTATTCCTTTCAAAAACTCAATTATCACAAGGAGACAATGTGCTAGATGTTCCTGAGACAAACAAAAAAGTTTTTCTTTGGAGAGATTCATGTTTGACTTCAACTCAGAAAACTACTTCTATTTGGAACAAGAAAGCCTACCTCCAGCTTGAAAAACCTCAGTTGCAGGAGGTATTCCTTTCAAAGAATTACAAAATTCCAACAGGGAAATAATGTTCTATACGCTGAAGCATATAACATAGATGGTCTTCTTTGGAGAGACACATGTGTATCATCCACGCGGAATATTCCTTTTGGAACCAAGTTAGCCGATCTCCACTTTCAAAACCCTTACATGCAGAAAGGATTCCTTTCAAAAGCTAATTAAATTCTCACATGGAAGCAGTGTTCAACACGTTCCTCCTCCTTATACTGGTGGTACTCTTTACAGAGATATATATATCTTTCTTCCACTCAGCTGAGTAGGCCTGTTGGTCACAAAGAGAGCCTATCCCCACCTTGAAAAACCTAACTTACAGGAAGTATTCCTTTAAAAAAACGTACTACCTGCTCATGCTTCTGATACAAATAGATTTCTTTTGAGATACAAGTGTTTCTGCAACTCAGCTGAACGGGCCTTTTATTAACATAGCGAGCCTATCTCAACCTTGAAAAATCTAAGTTGTAGGAAGTATTCCTTTCTAAAACTTACTCAATTCCCACAGGGAAAAATGTGCTAGATACTCCTGCTTCTAACACAGATGGTTTTCCTTCGAGAGATACATCTGTTTCTTCAACCTAGCTGGACAGTAATGTTGGGAACAAAATGAGACTCTGTACACCTTGAAAACTCGGATTGGCACTATGAATCCCTTTCAAAAACGAACTCACCTCTCTTAGGGAAACAATGTCCTAGACGCCGAATCTTACAATGTAGAAAATAACGATTTTAAAGATACATGTGTTTCTTCCACTCAGCTGAGAGAGGGTATGTGAATATTGAAAACCCTAAGTTGCAGGCAGTAATTAATTCAAAAACTTAGTCAATTCTCCCAGGGCAGCAATGTGCTAAATGATCCTGCTTCAAACACAGACAGTTTTCTTTCAATAGATGCATGTGCTTCCTCAACTTAGCTAAATAAGCCTATTGGGAACAAAGACAACCTATCTCCACCTTGGAAAACTTAAGTTGCAGGAAGTATTCCTTTCAATAACTAATTCAGTTCTCACAGGGAAACAAAATGCTAGATGTCTTGCTTCTGATGCAAATTGTTTTCTTTGAGTAATACATGTGTTTCTTATTCTCAGCCAGAAAGTCCTCTTTGGAAGAACAGGAGCCTTTAACAACCTTGTTTACTATGATTGGCAGGAAGAATTCCTTTGAAAAATAGTATCTGTTGTCAGAGGGCATACATGCAAGATGTTCCTGCTTGTAATGTAGAGGGTTTCTTTGGAGAGATAAATGTGTTTCTTCAACTCAGCTGGATAGGCCGATATGGAATAAAGAGAGCATATCTTCACCTTGAAATCCTTAATTGCAGGTAGCATTCCGTTCAAAATCTAACCGAATTCTCACAGGGAATTAATATGCTTGATCCAGCAGTTTTAAACTAGATGGTTTTCTAGGAGAGAAAAATTGTTTCTTCAAGTCACCAGAATGGGCCTATTTGGATCAAAGTGATCATATAGCAAACTTGAAAAACCTACATTGCAGGACTTAGTACTTTGAAAGTCATACTCAATTTTCACAGGGAAACAATGTGCTGGATGGTCCTACATCTAACACAGATGATTTCACTTTGAGAGATATATGTGTTTCTTCAAGTTAGCTGGATAGGGCTATTTGGAACAAAATGAACCTTTCTGCATCTTGAAAACTCTGAACAGCAGGAGATACTCCCTTCAAAAACTAACTCAATTTTTACAAGGAAAAAATGTGCTAGTTGCTCCTGCTTCTAAATCCCATCGTTTTCATTCCAGAATACATGTGTCTTCAAGGTAGCTAAATAGGCAAATTAGGAACAAAGATTGCCAATCTCCAGCTTGAAAAACGTGAGGAGAAGGAGGTATTACTTTCAAGAATTCATTCAGTTCTCACAAGGAAACAGCGTGCTAGATGCTCCTGCTTCTAAAACAGATGGCTTTCGTTCGAGAGAAGCATCTCTTTTTCCACAAAACTGGACAGTCCTATTTGGAACAAAATGAGCCTCTGTCCACTTTTGAAACTCTGATTGGCTGTATGAGTTCCTTTCATAAACTAACTCAGTTCTCAAGGGAAACAATGTCCTAGACGCTGAATCTTATAATGTAGAAGGTTTTCTTTGGAAAGACAGTTGTTTTTCTTGCTCTCAGCTGAATAGACCTTTTTGAAACAAAGAGAGGCTATGTGATCCTTGGAAACCTGTGTTGCAGGATTATTTCTTTCTAAAACACACTGATATCTGACAGGGAAAAAAATGTGCTAGATCCTGGAGCTTCCAACATAGATGATTTTTTTTGGAGAGATAAATGCGTTTCTTCAAGTCAGCTGAATGGGACTATTAAGAACAAAGTGATCTTATACTTGAAATACCTACGTTGCAGGAGTTAGTACTTGCAAAAATGTACTCAATTTTCACAGGGAAACAATGTGCTTGATGGTCCCACTTCTAAGACAGACAGTTTCATTTCGAGAGATGTATGTGTTTCTTAATGTTAGCTGGCTAGGTCTCTTTGGAACAAAATGAACCTTAATGCATCTCGAACACTCTGAATGGCAGGAGTCATTCCTTTGAAAAACTAACGCAATCGTCACAGGGAACCAATGTGCCAGATGTTCCTGAGATGAAAAACAATGTATTTCTTTGAAGAGATACATGTTGTACTTCAACTCAGAAAAATATTTCTATTTACAACAAGAAAGCCTATCTAGAGCTTGAAAAACCTCACTTGCAGGAGGTATTCCTTTCAAAAAGTAACAGAATTCTCACAGGGAAACAATGTCCTATATGCTGAAGCTTATAACATAGATGGTTATCTTTGAAGAGACACATGTATATCTGCCACTCAGCTGAGTATTCCTATTGAAACAAAGATATCCTATCTCCACCTTCAAAATAATACATGCAGAAGGGAATCCTTTGAAAAGCTATCTAAATTCTCACATGGAAGCGGTGTTCAACACGTTCCTCCTTCTTACACTGATGGTTCACTTTACAGAGATATATGTGTTCCTTCCACTCAGCCGAGTACACCTATTGGTCACAAAGAGAGTCTATCCCCACCTTGAAAAACCTAAGTTTCAGGAAGTATCCCTTTCAAAGTTATACTCAATTTTCACAGGAAACAATGTGCTGGATGCTCCTCTTCTGACATAAATGGTTTCCTTTTGAGAGATAAAGATTTTTCTTAATCTCAGCAGAAAGAACTAATTTGAAGAAACATATCCTATTTCCACCATGAACAGTCTAAGTTACAGCAAGTAAGTATTCCTTTCAAAAACTAATTCAGTTCTCAAATGGAAAAAAGTTTCAAGATGTTCCTCAATCTAACAGAAATTGGGGACCTTGGAGAGATCCATGTGGTTCTTCTCTCAGTGGAAAATGCCTATTTGGAACAAAGACAGGCGATCTCTGCCTTGAAAATTTTAAGTTAAATGGGTATTCCTTACTAAACTACCTGCGTTCTCACCAGGAAACAATGTGGTAGATGCTCCTGCTCCTGACACAAATGGATTTCTTTTGAGAGATACCTGTGTTTCCTCAAGTCACTGAAATAGGCCTATTTGGAACAAAGACAGCGTACCTCCACCTTGAAATTCAAAGTTGCAGGAAGTATTGCTTTCAAAAACTCTCTCAATTCTCACAGTGAAGCAATGTGCTATATGCTCATGCTTCTGTTACAAATGGATTTCTTTTGAGGTACAAGTGTTTCTACAATTCAGCTGAAAGGGCCTATTTTGAACATAGTGAGCGTATCTCAACCTTGAAAAACATAAGTTGCAAGAAGCATTCCTTTCTAATACTTAATTCTCACAGGTCAAACTATGCTAGATGCTCCTGCTTCTAGTGCACGTGGATTTTCTTCAATAGAGACATATGAATCTTCAACTTAGTTGGACATTCCTATTTGAAACAAAATGACCCTAGGTCCACCTTGAAAACCTTGACTGGCAGTATGAATTCCTTTCAAAAACTAACTCTATCCTCACAGGGAAACAGTGTCCTAGTGCTGAATCTGATAAAGGAGAAGGATGTTGTATAAAAGATGCAAGTGATCCTTCTCCTCAGCTGTGTAAACCCGTTTGGAATAAAGAGCGTCTCTGTGAACCTTGAAAAACACATGTTGCAGGAAATATTTCTATATAAAACTCAGTAAATTCCCAAAGGGCAACAATTTCCTAGATGCTTCTGCTTCAAACACAGGTGGTTTTCATTTCAAGACATACATGTGCTTGTTCAACTTAGCTAAATAGCCCTACTGGGAAAAAAGGGAGCCTATCTCCACCTGAAAAACCTAAGTTGCAGGAGATATTCCTTTCCACAACAAATTCAGTTCTCAGAGGGAAACAAAGTGCAAGATGTTCTTCCTTCTCACACAAACTGTTTTCTTTGAGTAATAGATGTATTTCTTATACTCAGCAAAGGCCTATTTGGATGAAAACGAGCCTTTATCAACCTTGTTTACTCTGATTGCCAGGACGAATTCCTATGGAAAACTGTATATGTTCTCAGAGGGAAGGTATGCAAGTTGTTCCTGCTTCTAACGCAGAAGTGTCTCTTTGGAGAGGTTCACGTGTTTTTCTTCAACTCCACTGGATAGGCCAGTATGGAACAAAGACAGCCAATCCCCACCTTGAAAATCCTAACTTGCAGGAAGTATTCCTTTGAAACCCTAACAGAATTCTCACAGGAAAAGAATGTGCTAGATACTGCAGCTTCTAAAATAGATGGTTTTCTTGAAGAGATAAAAATGGTCTTCTACTCACCTGAATGGACCTATTTGGAAGAAAGAAATCATATCTCAAACTTGAAAAACCTATGTTTCAGGAATTACTCCTTTCAAAACAGTACTCAATTTCATAGGGAAACAATATCCTACCTTATTCTGCTTCTAAAACTGATGGCTTTATTTTGAGAGATATATGTGTTTCTTCAAGTTAGCTGGATAGGCCTCTTGGAAAAAAATGAACTTTTCAGCATCTTGAAAACTGTAAACAGCAAGAGTTATTCCTTTCAAAAACTCAATTATCACAAGGAGACAATGTGCTAGATGTTCCTGAGACAAACAAAAAAGTTTTTCTTTGGAGAGATTCATGTTTGACTTCAACTCAGAAAACTACTTCTATTTGGAACAAGAAAGCCTACCTCCAGCTTGAAAAACCTCAGTTGCAGGAAGTATTCGTTTCAAAGAATAACAAAATTCCAACAGGGAAATAATGTTCTATACGCTGAAGCATATAACATAGATGGTCTTCTTTGAAGAGACACATGTGTATCATCCACGCGGAATATTCCTATTGGAACAAAGTTAGCCGATCTCCACTTTCAAAACCCTTACATGCAGAAAGGATTCCTTTCAAAAGCTAATTAAATTCTCACATGGAAGCAGTGTTCAACACGTTCCTCCTCCTTATACTGGTGGTTCTCTTTACAGAGATATATATATCTTTCTTCCACTCAGCTGAGTAGGCCTATTGGTCACAAAGACAGCCTATCCCCACCTTGAAAAACCTAACTTACAGGAAGTATTCCTTTAAAAAAACGTACTACCTGCTCATGCTTCTGATACAAATAGATTTCTTTTGAGATACAAGTGTTTCTGCAACTCAGCTGAACGGGCCTTTTATTAACATAGTGAGCCTATCTCAACCTTGAAAAATCTAAGTTGTAGGAAGTATTCCTTTCTAAAACTTACTCAATTCCCACAGGGAAAAATGTGCTAGATACTCCTGCTTCTAACACAGATGGTTTTCCTTCGAGAGATACATCTGTTTCTTCAACCTAGCTGGACAGTAATGTTGGGAACAAAATGAGACTCTGTACACCTTGAAAACTCGGATTGGCACTATGAATCCCTTTCAAAAACGAACTCAACTCTCTTAGGGAAACAATGTCCTAGACGCCGAATCTTACAATGTAGAAAATAACGATTTTAAAGATACATGTGTTTCTTCCACTCAGCTGAGAGAGGGTATGTGAATATTGAAAACCCTAAGTTGCAGGCAGTAATTAATTCAAAAACTTAGTCAATTCTCCCAGGGCAGCAATGTGCTAAATGATCCTGCTTCAAACACAGACAGTTTTCTTTCAATAGATGCATGTGCTTCCTCAACTTAGCTAAATAAGCCTATTGGGAACAAAGACAACCTATCTCCACCTTGGAAAACTTAAGTTGCAGGAAGTATTCCTTTCAATAACTAATTCAGTTCTCACAGGGAAACAAAATGCTAGATGTCTTGCTTCTGATGCAAATTGTTTTCTTTGAGTAATACATGTGTTTCTTATTCTCAGCCAGAAAGTCCTCTTTGGAAGAACAGGAGCCTTTAACAACCTTGTTTACTATGATTGGCAGGAAGAATTCCTTTGAAAAATAGTATCTGTTGTCAGAGGGCATACATGCAAGATGTTCCTGCTTGTAATGTAGAGGGTTTCTTTGGAGAGATAAATGTGTTTCTTCAACTCAGCTGGATAGGCCGATATGGAATAAAGAGAGCATATCTTCACCTTGAAATCCTTAATTGCAGGTAGCATTCCGTTCAAAATCTAACCGAATTCTCACAGGGAATTAATATGCTTGATCCAGCAGTTTTAAACTAGATGGTTTTCTAGGAGAGAAAAATTGTTTCTTCAAGTCACCAGAATGGGCCTATTTGGATCAAAGTGATCATGTAGCAAACTTGAAAAACCTACATTGCAGGACTTAGTACTTTGAAAGTCATACTCAATTTTCACAGGGAAACAATGTGCTGGATGGTCCTACATCTAACACAGATGATTTCACTTTGAGAGATATATGTGTTCTTCAAGTTAGCTGGATAGGGCTATTTGGAACAAAATGAACCTTTCTGCATCTTGAAAACTCTGAACAGCAGGAGATACTCCCTTCAAAAACTAACTCAATTTTTACAAGGAAAAAATGTGCTAGTTGCTCCTGCTTCTAAATCCCATGGTTTTCATTCCAGAATACATGTGTCTTCAAGGTAGCTAAATTGGCAAATTAGGAACAAAGATTGCCAATCTCCAGCTTGAAAAACGTGAGGAGAAGGAGGTATTACTTTCAAGAATTCATTCAGTTCTCACAAGGAAACAGCGTGCTAGATGCTCCTGCTTCTAAAACAGATGGCTTTCGTTCGAGAGAAGCATCTCTTTTTCCACAAAACTGGACAGTCCTATTTGGAACAAAATGAGCCTCTGTCCACTTTTCAAACTCTGATTGGCTGTATGAGTTCCTTTCATAAACTAACTCAGTTCTCACAGCGAAACAATGTCCTAGACGCTGAATCTTATAATGTAGAAGGTTTTCTTTGGAAAGATAGTTGTTTTTCTTGCACTCAGCTGAATAGACCTTTTTGAAACAAAGAGAGGCTATGTGATCCTTGGAAACCTGTGTTGCAGGATTATTTCTTTCTAAAACTCACTGAAATCTGACAGGGAAAAAAATGTGCTAGATCCTGGAGCTTCCAACATAGATGATTTTTTTTGGAGAGATAAATGCGTTTCTTCAAGTCAGCTGAATGGGACTATTAAGAACAAAGTGATCTTATACTTGAAATACCTACGTTGCAGGAGTTAGTACTTGCAAAAAAGTACTCAATTTTCACAGGGAAACAATGTGCTTGATGGTCCCACTTCTAAGACAGACAGTTTCATTTCGAGAGATGTATGTGTTTCTTAATGTTAGCTGGCTAGGTCTCTTTGGAACAAAATGAACCTTAATGCATCTCGAACACTCTGAATGGCAGGAGTCATTCCTTTGAAAAACTAACGCAATCGTCACAGGGAACCAATGTGCCAGATGTTCCTGAGATGAAAAACAATTTATTTCTTTGAAGAGATACATGTTGTACTTCAACTCAGAAAAATATTTCTATTTACAACAAGAAAGCCTATCTAGAGCTTGAAAAACCTCACTTGCAGGAGGTATTCCTTTCAAAAAGTAACAGAATTCTCACAGGGAAACAGTGTCCTATATGCTGAAGCTTATAACATAGATGGTTATCTTTGAAGAGACACATGTATATCTGCCACTCAGCTGAATATTCCTATTGAAACAAAGATATCCTATCTCCACCTTCAAAATAATACATGCAGAAGGGAATCCTTTGAAAAGCTATCTAAATTCTCACATGGAAGCGGTGTTCAACACGTTCCTCCTTCTTACACTGATGGTTCACTTTACAGAGATATATGTGTTTCTTCCACTCAGCCGAGTACACCTATTGGTCCCAAAGAGAGTCTATCCCCACCTTGAAAAACCTAAGTTTCAGGAAGTATCCCTTTCAAAGTTATACTCAATTTTCACAGGAAACAATGTGCTGGATGCTCCTCTTCTGACATAAATGGTTTCCTTTTGAGAGATAAAGATTTTTCTTAATCTCAGCAGAAAGAACTAATTTGAAGAAACATATCCTATTTCCACCATGAACAGTCTAAGTTACAGCAAGTAAGTATTCCTTTCAAAAACTAATTCAGTTCTCAAATGGAAAAAAGGTTCAAGATGTTCCTCAATCTAACAGAAATGGGGGACCTTGGAGAGATCCATGTGGTTCTTCTCTCAGTGGAAAATGCCTATTTGGAACAAAGACAGGCGATCTCTGCCTTGAAAATTTTAAGTTAAATGGGTATTCCTTACTAAACTACCTGCGTTCTCACCAGGAAACAATGTGGTAGATGCTCCTGTTCCTGACACAAATGGATTTCTTTTGAGAGATACCTGTGTTTCCTCAAGTCACTGAAATAGGCCTATTTGGAACAAAGACAGCGTACCTCCACCTTGAAATTCAAAGTTGCAGGAAGTATTGCTTTCAAAAACTCTCTCAATTCTCACAGTGAAGCAATGTGCTATATGCTCATGCTTCTGTTACAAATGGATTTCTTTTGAGGTACAAGTGTTTCTACAATTCAGCTGAAAGGGCCTATTTTGAACATAGTGAGCGTATCTCAACCTTGAAAAACATAAGTTGCAAGAAGCATTCCTTTCTAATACTTAATTCTCACAGGTCAAACTATGCTAGATGCTCCTGCTTCTAGTGCACGTGGATTTTCTTCAATAGAGACATATGAATCTTCAACTTAGTTGGACATTCCTATTTGAAACAAAATGACCCTAGGTCCACCTTGAAAACCTTGACTGGCAGTATGAATTCCTTTCAAAAACTAACTCTATCCTCACAGGGAAACAGTGTCCTAGTGCTGAATCTGATAAAGGAGAAGGATGTTGTATAAAAGATGCAAGTGATCCTTCTCCTCAGCTGTGTAAACCCGTTTGGAATAAAGAGCGTCTCTGTGAACCTTGAAAAACACATGTTGCAGGAAATATTTCTTTATAAAACTCAGTAAATTCCCAAAGGGCAACAATTTCCTAGATGCTTCTGCTTCAAACACAGGTGGTTTTCATTTCAAGACATACATGTGCTTGTTCAACTTAGCTAAATAGCCCTACTGGGAAAAAAGGGAGCCTATCTCCACCTGAAAAACCTAAGTTGCAGGAGATATTCCTTTCCACAACAAATTCAGTTCTCAGAGGGAAACAAAGTGCAAGATGTTCTTCCTTCTCACACAAACTGTTTTCTTTGAGTAATAGATGTATTTCTTATACTCAGCAAAGGCCTATTTGGATGAAAACGAGCCTTTATCAACCTTGTTTACTCTGATTGCCAGGACGAATTCCTATGGAAAACTGTATATGTTCTCAGAGGGAAGGTATGCAAGTTGTTCCTGCTTCTAACGCAGAAGTGTCTCTTTGGAGAGGTTCACGTGTTTTTCTTCAACTCCACTGGATAGGCCAGTATGGAACAAAGAGAGCCAATCCCCACCTTGAAAATCCTAACTTGCAGGAAGTATTCCTTTGAAACCCTAACAGAATTCTCACAGGAAAAGAATGTGCTAGATACTGCAGCTTCTAAAATAGATGGTTTTCTTGGAGAGATAAAAATGGTCTTCTACTCACCTGAATGGACCTATTTGGAAGAAAGAAATCATATCTCAAACTTGAAAAACCTATGTTTCAGGAATTACTCCTTTCAAAACAGTACTCAATTTCATAGGGAAACAATATCCTACCTTATTCTGCTTCTAAAACTGATGGCTTTATTTTGAGAGATATATGTGTTTCTTCAAGTTAGCTGGATAGGCCTCTTGGAAAAAAATGAACTTTTCAGCATCTTGAAAACTGTAAACAGCAAGAGTTATTCCTTTCAAAAACTCAATTATCACAAGGAGACAATGTGCTAGATGTTCCTGAGACAAACAAAAAAGTTTTTCTTTGGAGAGATTCATGTTTGACTTCAACTCAGAAAACTACTTGTATTTGGAACAAGAAAGGCTACCTCCAGCTTGAAAAACCTCAGTTGCTGGAGGTATTCCTTTCAAAAAATAACAAAATTCCAACAGGGAAATAATGTTCTATACGCTGAAGCATATAACATAGATGGTCTTCTTTGGAGAGACACATGTGTATCATCCACGCGGAATATTCCTATTGGAACCAAGTTAGCCGATCTCCACTTTCAAAACCCTTACATGCAGAAAGGATTCCTTTCAAAAGCTAATTAAATTCTCACATGGAAGCAGTGTTCAACACGTTCCTCCTCCTTATACTGGTGGTTCTCTTTACAGAAATATATATATCTTTCTTCCACTCAGCTGAGTAGGCCTATTGGTCACAAAGACAGCCTATCCCCACCTTGAAAAACCTAACATACAGGAAGTATTCCTTTAAAAAAACGTACTACCTGCTCATGCTTCTGATACAAATAGATTTCTTTTGAGATACAAGTGTTTCTGCAACTCAGCTGAACGGGCCTTTTATTAACATAGTGAGCCTATCTCAACCTTGAAAAATCTAAGTTGTAGGAAGTATTCCTTTCTAAAACTTACTCAATTCCCACAGGGAAAAATGTGCTAGATACTCCTGCTTCTAACACAGATGGTTTTCCTTCGAGAGATACATCTGTTTCTTCAACCTAGCTGGACAGTAATGTTGGGAACAAAATGAGACTCTGTACACCTTGAAAACTCGGATTGGCACTATGAATCCCTTTCAAAAACGAACTCAACTCTCTTAGGGAAACAATGTCCTAGACGCCGAAGCTTACAATGTAGAAAATAACGTTTGGAAAGATACATGTGTTTCTTCCACTCAGCTGAGTCGACCACTTTGGAACAAAGAAAGGGTATGTGAATATTGAAAACCCTAAGTTGCAGGCAGTAATTAATTCAAAAACTTAGTCAATTCTCCCAGGGCAGCAATGTGCTAAATGATCCTGCTTCAAACACAGATAGTTTTCTTTCAATAGATGCATGTGCTTGCTCAACTTAGCTAAATAAGCCTATTGGGAACAAAGACAACCTATCTCCACCTTGGAAAACTTAAGTTGCAGGAAGTATTCCTTTCAATAAGTAATTCAGTTCTCACAGGGAAACAAAATGCTATTTGTCTTGCTTCTGATGTAAATTGTTTTGTTTGAGTAATACATGTGTTTCTTATTCTCAGCCAGAAAGTCCTCTTTGGAAGAACAGGAGCCTTTAACAACCTTGTTTACTATGATTGGCAGGAAGAATTCCTTTGAAAAACAGTATCTGTTCTCAGAGGGCATACATGCAAGATGTTCCTGCTTGTAATGTAGAGGGTTCCTTTGGAGAGATAAATGTGTTTCTTCAACTCAGCTGGATAGGCCGATATGGAATAAAGAGAGCATATCTTCACCTTGAAATCCTTAATTGCAGGTAGCATTCCTTTCAAAAGCTAACCGAATTCTCACGGGGAATTAATGTGCTAGATCCAGCAGCTTTAAACATAGATGGTTTTCTAGGAGAGAAAAATTGTTTCTTCAAGTCACCAGAATGGGCCTATTTGGATCAAAGTGATCATATAGCAAACTTGAAAAACCTACATTGCAGGACTTAGTACTTTCAAAGTCATACTCCATTTTTACAGGGAAACAATGTGCTGGATGGTCCTACATCTAACACAGATGATTTCACTTTGAGAGATATATGTGTTTCTTCAAGTTAGCTGGATAGTGCTATTTGGAACAAAATGAACCTTTCTGCATCTTGAAAACTCTGAACAGCAGGAGATACTCCCTTCAAAAACTAACTCAATTGTCACAAGGAAAAAATGTGCTAGTTGCTCCTGCTTCTAAATCCCATGGTTTTCATTCCAGAATACATGTGTCTTCAAGGTAGCTAAATAGGCAAATTAGGAACAAAGATTGCCAATCTCCAGCTTGAAAAACGTTAGGAGAAGGAGGTATTACTTTCAAGAATTCATTGAGTTCTCACAAGGAAAGAGCGTGCTAGATGCTCCTGCTTCTAAAACAGATGGCTTTCGTTCGAGAGAAGCATCTCTTTTTCCACAAAACTGGACAGTCCTATTTGGAACAAAATGAGCCTCTGTCCACTTTTGAAACTCTGATTGGCTGTATGAGTTCCTTTCATAAACTAACTCAGTTCTCACAGCGAAACAATGTCCTAGACGCTGAATCTTATAATGTAGAAGGTTTTCTTTGGAAAGATAGTTGTTTTTCTTGCACTCAGCTGAATAGACCTTTTTGAAACAAAGAGAGGCTATGTGATCCTTGGAAACCTGTGTTGCAGGATTATTTCTTTCTAAAACTCACTGAAATCTGACAGGGAAAAAAATGTGCTAGATCCTGGAGCTTCCAACATAGATGATTTTTTTTGGAGAGATAAATGCGTTTCTTCAAGTCAGCTGAATGGGACTATTAAGAACAAAGTGATCTTATACTTGAAATACCTACGTTGCAGGAGTTAGTACTTGCAAAAAAGTACTCAATTTTCACAGGGAAACAATGTGCTTGATGGTCCCACTTCTAAGACAGACAGTTTCATTTCGAGAGATGTATGTGTTTCTTAATGTTAGCTGGCTAGGTCTCTTTGGAACAAAATGAACCTTAATGCATCTCGAACACTCTGAATGGCAGGAGTCATTCCTTTGAAAAACTAACGCAATCGTCACAGGGAACCAATGTGCCAGATGTTCCTGACATGAAAAACAATGTATTTCTTTGAAGAGATACATGTTGTACTTCAACTCAGAAAAATATTTCTATTTACAACAAGAAAGCCTATCTAGAGCTTGAAAAACCTCACTTGCAGGAGGTATTCCTTTCAAAAAGTAACAGAATTCTCACAGGGAAACAATGTCCTATATGCTGAAGCTTATAACATAGATGGTTATCTTTGAAGAGACACATGTATATCTGCCACTCAGCTGAATATTCCTATTGAAACAAAGATATCCTATCTCCACCTTCAAAATAATACATGCAGAAGGGAATCCTTTGAAAAGCTATCTAAATTCTCACATGGAAGCGGTGTTCAACACGTTCCTCCTTCTTACACTGATGGTTCACTTTACAGAGATATATGTGTTTCTTCCACTCAGCCGAGTACACCTATTGGTCACAAAGAGAGTCTATCCCCACCTTGAAAAACCTAAGTTTCAGGAAGTATCCCTTTCAAAGTTATACTCAATTTTCACAGGAAACAATGTGCTGGATGCTCCTCTTCTGACATAAATGGTTTCCTTTTGAGAGATAAAGATTTTTCTTAATCTCAGCAGAAAGAACTAATTTGAAGAAACATATCCTATTTCCACCATGAACAGTCTAAGTTACAGCAAGTAAGTATTCCTTTCAAAAACTAATTCAGTTCTCAAATGGAAAAAAGGTTCAAGATGTTCCTCAATCTAACAGAAATGGGGGACCTTGGAGAGATCCATGTGGTTCTTCTCTCAGTGGAAAATACCTATTTGGAACAAAGACAGACGATCTCTGCCTTGAAAATTTTAAGTTAAATGGGTATTCCTTACTAAACTACCTGCGTTCTCACCAGGAAACAATGTGGCAGATGCTCCTGTTCCTGACACAAATGGATTTCTTTTGAGAGATACCTGTGTTTCCTCAAGTCACTGAAATAGGCCTATTTGGAACAAAGACAGCGTACCTCCACCTTGAAATTCAAAGTTGCAGGAAGTATTGCTTTCAAAAACTCTCTCAATTCTCACAGTGAAGCAATGTGCTATATGCTCATGCTTCTGTTACAAATGGATTTCTTTTGAGGTACAAGTGTTTCTACAATTCAGCTGAAAGGGCCTATTTTGAACATAGTGAGCGTATCTCAACCTTGAAAAACATAAGTTGCAAGAAGCATTCCTTTCTAATACTTAATTCTCACAGGTCAAACTATGCTAGATGCTCCTGCTTCTAGTGCACGTGGATTTTCTTCAATAGAGACATATGAATCTTCAACTTAGTTGGACATTCCTATTTGAAACAAAATGACCCTAGGTCCACCTTGAAAACCTTGACTGGCAGTATGAATTCCTTTCAAAAACTAACTCTATCCTCACAGGGAAACAGTGTCCTAGTGCTGAATCTGATAAAGGAGAAGGATGTTGTATAAAAGATGCAAGTGATCCTTCTCCTCAGCTGTGTAAACCCGTTTGGAATAAAGATCGTCTCTGTGAACCTTGAAAAACACATGTTGCAGGAAATATTTCTTTATAAAACTCAGTAAATTCCCAATGGGCAACAATTTCCTAGATGCTTCTGCTTCAAACACGGGTGGTTTTCATTTCAAGACATACATGTGCTTGTTCAACTTAGCTAAATAGCCCTACTGGGAAAAAAGGGAGCCTATCTCCACCTGAAAAACCTAAGTTGCAGGAGATATTCCTTTCCACAACAAATTCAGTTCTCAGAGGGAAACAAAGTGCAAGATGTTCTTCCTTCTCACACAAACTGTTTTCTTTGAGTAATAGATGTATTTCTTATACTCAGCAAAGGCCTATTTGGATGAAAACGAGCCTTTATCAACCTTGTTTACTCTGATTGCCAGGACGAATTCCTATGGAAAACTGTATATGTTCTCAGAGGGAAGGTATGCAAGTTGTTCCTGCTTCTAACGCAGAAGTGTCTCTTTGGAGAGGTTCACGTGTTTTTCTTCAACTCCACTGGATAGGCCAGTATGGAACAAAGAGAGCCAATCCCCACCTTGAAAATCCTAACTTGCAGGAAGTATTCCTTTGAAACCCTAACAGAATTCTCACAGGAAAAGAATGTGCTAGATACTGCAGCTTCTAAAATAGATGGTTTTCTTGGAGAGATAAAAATGGTCTTCTACTCACCTGAATGGACCTATTTGGAAGAAAGAAATCATATCTCAAACTTGAAAAACCTATGTTTCAGGAATTACTCCTTTCAAAACAGTACTCAATTTCATAGGGAAACAATATCCTACCTTATTCTGCTTCTAAAACTGATGGCTTTATTTTGAGAGATATATGTGTTTCTTCAAGTTAGCTGGATAGGCCTCTTGGAAAAAAATGAACTTTTCAGCATCTTGAAAACTGTAAACAGCAAGAGTTATTCCTTTCAAAAACTCAATTATCACAAGGAGACAATGTGCTAGATGTTCCTGAGACAAACAAAAAAGTTTTTCTTTGGAGAGATTCATGTTTGACTTCAACTCAGAAAACTACTTCTATTTGGAACAAGAAAGCCTACCTCCAGCTTGAAAAACCTCAGTTGCAGGAAGTATTCGTTTCAAAGAATAACAAAATTCCAACAGGGAAATAATGTTCTATACGCTGAAGCATATAACATAGATGGTCTTCTTTGAAGAGACACATGTGTATCATCCACGCGGAATATTCCTATTGGAACAAAGTTAGCCGATCTCCACTTTCAAAACCCTTACATGCAGAAAGGATTCCTTTCAAAAGCTAATTAAATTCTCACATGGAAGCAGTGTTCAACACGTTCCTCCTCCTTATACTGGTGGTTCTCTTTACAGAGATATATATATCTTTCTTCCACTCAGCTGAGTAGGCCTATTGGTCACAAAGACAGCCTATCCCCACCTTGAAAAACCTAACTTACAGGAAGTATTCCTTTAAAAAAACGTACTACCTGCTCATGCTTCTGATACAAATAGATTTCTTTTGAGATACAAGTGTTTCTGCAACTCAGCTGAACGGGCCTTTTATTAACATAGTGAGCCTATCTCAACCTTGAAAAATCTAAGTTGTAGGAAGTATTCCTTTCTAAAACTTACTCAATTCCCACAGGGAAAAATGTGCTAGATACTCCTGCTTCTAACACAGATGGTTTTCCTTCGAGAGATACATCTGTTTCTTCAACCTAGCTGGACAGTAATGTTGGGAACAAAATGAGACTCTGTACACCTTGAAAACTCGGATTGGCACTATGAATCCCTTTCAAAAACGAACTCACCTCTCTTAGGGAAACAATGTCCTAGACGCCGAATCTTACAATGTAGAAAATAACGATTTTAAAGATACATGTGTTTCTTCCACTCAGCTGAGAGAGGGTATGTGAATATTGAAAACCCTAAGTTGCAGGCAGTAATTAATTCAAAAACTTAGTCAATTCTCCCAGGGCAGCAATGTGCTAAATGATCCTGCTTCAAACACAGACAGTTTTCTTTCAATAGATGCATGTGCTTCCTCAACTTAGCTAAATAAGCCTATTGGGAACAAAGACAACCTATCTCCACCTTGGAAAACTTAAGTTGCAGGAAGTATTCCTTTCAATAACTAATTCAGTTCTCACAGGGAAACAAAATGCTAGATGTCTTGCTTCTGATGCAAATTGTTTTGTTTGAGTAATACATGTGTTTCTTATTCTCAGCCAGAAAGTCCTCTTTGGAAGAACAGGAGCCTTTAACAACCTTGTTTACTATGATTGGCAGGAAGAATTCCTTTGAAAAATAGTATCTGTTGTCAGAGGGCATACATGCAAGATGTTCCTGCTTGTAATGTAGAGGGTTTCTTTGGAGA
Source organism: Castor canadensis (assembly GCF_047511655.1). Lineage (NCBI taxonomy): Eukaryota > Metazoa > Chordata > Mammalia > Rodentia > Castoridae > Castor > Castor canadensis. The sequence goes on along the minus strand of NC_133402.1, from coordinate 34,804,245 downwards.
GATAAATGTGTTTCTTCAACTCAGCTGGATAGGCCGATATGGAATAAAGAGAGCATATCTTCACCTTGAAATCCTTAATTGCAGGTAGCATTCCGTTCAAAATCTAACCGAATTCTCACAGGGAATTAATATGCTTGATCCAGCAGTTTTAAACTAGATGGTTTTCTAGGAGAGAAAAATTGTTTCTTCAAGTCACCAGAATGGGCCTATTTGGATCAAAGTGATCATATAGCAAACTTGAAAAACCTACATTGCAGGACTTAGTACTTTGAAAGTCATACTCAATTTTCACAGGGAAACAATGTGCTGGATGGTCCTACATCTAACACAGATGATTTCACTTTGAGAGATATATGTGTTTCTTCAAGTTAGCTGGATAGGGCTATTTGGAACAAAATGAACCTTTCTGCATCTTGAAAACTCTGAACAGCAGGAGATACTCCCTTCAAAAACTAACTCAATTTTTACAAGGAAAAAATGTGCTAGTTGCTCCTGCTTCTAAATCCCATGGTTTTCATTCCAGAATACATGTGTCTTCAAGGTAGCTAAATAGGCAAATTAGGAACAAAGATTGCCAATCTCCAGCTTGAAAAACGTGAGGAGAAGGAGGTATTACTTTCAAGAATTCATTCAGTTCTCACAAGGAAACAGCGTGCTAGATGCTCCTGCTTCTAAAACAGATGGCTTTCGTTCGAGAGAAGCATCTCTTTTTCCACAAAACTGGACAGTCCTATTTGGAACAAAATGAGCCTCTGTCCACTTTTGAAACTCTGATTGGCTGTATGAGTTCCTTTCATAAACTAACTCAGTTCTCACAGCGAAACAATGTCCTAGACGCTGAATCTTATAATGTAGAAGGTTTTCTTTGGAAAGACAGTTGTTTTTCTTGCTCTCAGCTGAATAGACCTTTTTGAAACAAAGAGAGGCTATGTGATCCTTGGAAACCTGTGTTGCAGGATTATTTCTTTCTAAAACTCACTGATATCTGACAGGGAAAAAAATGTGCTAGATCCTGGAGCTTCCAACATAGATGATTTTTTTTGGAGAGATAAATGCGTTTCTTCAAGTCAGCTGAATGGGACTATTAAGAACAAAGTGATCTTATACTTGAAATACCTACGTTGCAGGAGTTAGTACTTGCAAAAAAGTACTCAATTTTCACAGGGAAACAATGTGCTTGATGGTCCCACTTCTAAGACAGACAGTTTCATTTCGAGAGATGTATGTGTTTCTTAATGTTAGCTGGCTAGGTCTCTTTGGAACAAAATGAACCTTAATGCATCTCGAACACTCTGAATGGCAGGAGTCATTCCTTTGAAAAACTAACGCAATCGTCACAGGGAACCAATGTGCCAGATGTTCCTGAGATGAAAAACAATGTATTTCTTTGAAGAGATACATGTTGTACTTCAACTCAGAAAAATATTTCTATTTACAACAAGAAAGCCTATCTAGAGCTTGAAAAACCTCACTTGCAGGAGGTATTCCTTTCAAAAAGTAACAGAATTCTCACAGGGAAACAATGTCCTATATGCTGAAGCTTATAACATAGATGGTTATCTTTGAAGAGACACATGTATATCTGCCACTCAGCTGAGTATTCCTATTGAAACAAAGATATCCTATCTCCACCTTCAAAATAATACATGCAGAAGGGAATCCTTTGAAAAGCTATCTAAATTCTCACATGGAAGCGGTGTTCAACACGTTCCTCCTTCTTACACTGATGGTTCACTTTACAGAGATATATGTGTTCCTTCCAATCAGCCGAGTACACCTATTGGTCACAAAGAGAGTCTATCCCCACCTTGAAAAACCTAAGTTTCAGGAAGTATCCCTTTCAAAGTTATACTCAATTTTCACAGGAAACAATGTGCTGGATGCTCCTCTTCTGACATAAATGGTTTCCTTTTGAGAGATAAAGATTTTTCTTAATCTCAGCAGAAAGAACTAATTTGAAGAAACATATCCTATTTCCACCATGAACAGTCTAAGTTACAGCAAGTAAGTATTCCTTTCAAAAACTAATTCAGTTCTCAAATGGAAAAAAGTTTCAAGATGTTCCTCAATCTAACAGAAATGGGGGACCTTGGAGAGATCCATGTGGTTCTTCTCTCAGTGGAAAATGCCTATTTGGAACAAAGACAGGCGATCTCTGCCTTGAAAATTTTAAGTTAAATGGGTATTCCTTACTAAACTACCTGCGTTCTCACCAGGAAACAATGTGGTAGATGCTCCTGTTCCTGACACAAATGGATTTCTTTTGAGAGATACCTGTGTTTCCTCAAGTCACTGAAATAGGCCTATTTGGAACAAAGACAGCGTACCTCCACCTTGAAATTCAAAGTTGCAGGAAGTATTGCTTTCAAAAACTCTCTCAATTCTCACAGTGAAGCAATGTGCTATATGCTCATGCTTCTGTTACAAATGGATTTCTTTTGAGGTACAAGTGTTTCTACAATTCAGCTGAAAGGGCCTATTTTGAACATAGTGAGCGTATCTCAACCTTGAAAAACATAAGTTGCAAGAAGCATTCCTTTCTAATACTTAATTCTCACAGGTCAAACTATGCTAGATGCTCCTGCTTCTAGTGCACGTGGATTTTCTTCAATAGAGACATATGAATCTTCAACTTAGTTGGACATTCCTATTTGAAACAAAATGACCCTAGGTCCACCTTGAAAACCTTGACTGGCAGTATGAATTCCTTTCAAAAACTAACTCTATCCTCACAGGGAAACAGTGTCCTAGTGCTGAATCTGATAAAGGAGAAGGATGTTGTATAAAAGATGCAAGTGATCCTTCTCCTCAGCTGTGTAAACCCGTTTGGAATAAAGAGCGTCTCTGTGAACCTTGAAAAACACATGTTGCAGGAAATATTTCTTTATAAAACTCAGTAAATTCCCAAAGGGCAACAATTTCCTAGATGCTTCTGCTTCAAACACAGGTGGTTTTCATTTCAAGACATACATGTGCTTGTTCAACTTAGCGAAATAGCCCTACTGGGAAAAAAGGGAGCCTATCTCCACCTGAAAAACCTAAGTTGCAGGAGATATTCCTTTCCACAACAAATTCAGTTCTCAGAGGGAAACAAAGTGCAAGATGTTCTTCCTTCTCACACAAACTGTTTTCTTTGAGTAATAGATGTATTTCTTATACTCAGCAAAGTCCTATTTGGATGAAAACGAGCCTTTATCAACCTTGTTTACTCTGATTGCCAGGACGAATTCCTATGGAAAACTGTATATGTTCTCAGAGGGAAGGTATGCAAGTTGTTCCTGCTTCTAACGCAGAAGTGTCTCTTTGGAGAGGTTCACGTGTTTTTCTTCAACTCCACTGGATAGGCCAGTATGGAACAAAGAGAGCCAATCCCCACCTTGAAAATCCTAACTTGCAGGAAGTATTCCTTTGAAACCCTAACAGAATTCTCACAGGAAAAGAATGTGCTAGATACTGCAGCTTCTAAAATAGATGGTTTTCTTGAAGAGATAAAAATGGTCTTCTACTCACCTGAATGGACCTATTTGGAAGAAAGAAATCATATCTCAAACTTGAAAAACCTATGTTTCAGGAATTACTCCTTTCAAAACAGTACTCAATTTCATAGGGAAACAATATCCTACCTTATTCTGCTTCTAAAACTGATGGCTTTATTTTGAGAGATATATGTGTTTCTTCAAGTTAGCTGGATAGGCCTCTTGGAAAAAAATGAACTTTTCAGCATCTTGAAAACTGTAAACAGCAAGAGTTATTCCTTTCAAAAACTCAATTATCACAAGGAGACAATGTGCTAGATGTTCCTGAGACAAACAAAAAAGTTTTTCTTTGGAGAGATTCATGTTTGACTTCAACTCAGAAAACTACTTCTATTTGGAACAAGAAAGCCTACCTCCAGCTTGAAAAACCTCAGTTGCAGGAAGTATTCGTTTCAAAGAATAACAAAATTCCAACAGGGAAATAATGTTCTATACGCTGAAGCATATAACATAGATGGTCTTCTTTGAAGAGACACATGTGTATCATCCACGCGGAATATTCCTATTGGAACCAAGTTAGCCGATCTCCACTTTCAAAACCCTTACATGCAGAAAGGATTCCTTTCAAAAGCTAATTAAATTCTCACATGGAAGCAGTGTTCAACACGTTCCTCCTCCTTATACTGGTGGTTCTCTTTACAGAGATATATATATCTTTCTTCCACTCAGCTGAGTAGGCCTATTGGTCACAAAGACAGCCTATCCCCACCTTGAAAAACCTAACTTACAGGAAGTATTCCTTTAAAAAAACGTACTACCTGCTCATGCTTCTGATACAAATAGATTTCTTTTGAGATACAAGTGTTTCTGCAACTCAGCTGAACGGGCCTTTTATTAACATAGTGAGCCTATCTCAACCTTGAAAAATCTAAGTTGTAGGAAGTATTCCTTTCTAAAACTTACTCAATTCCCACAGGGAAAAATGTGCTAGATACTCCTGCTTCTAACACAGATGGTTTTCCTTCGAGAGATACATCTGTTTCTTCAACCTAGCTGGACAGTAATGTTGGGAACAAAATGAGACTCTGTACACCTTGAAAACTCGGATTGGCACTATGAATCCCTTTCAAAAACGAACTCACCTCTCTTAGGGAAACAATGTCCTAGACGCCGAAGCTTACAATGTAGAAAATAACGTTTGGAAAGATACATGTGTTTCTTCCACTCAGCTGAGTCGACCACTTTGGAACAAAGAAAGGGTATGTGAATATTGAAAACCCTAAGTTGCAGGCAGTAATTAATTCAAAAACTTAGTCAATTCTCCCAGGGCAGCAAAGTGCTAAATGATCCTGCTTCAAACACAGATAGTTTTCTTTCAATAGATGCATGTGCTTGCTCAACTTAGCTAAATAAGCCTATTGGGAACAAAGACAACCTATCTCCACCTTGGAAAACTTAAGTTGCAGGAAGTATTCCTTTCAATAACTAATTCAGTTCTCACAGGGAAACAAAATGCTATTTGTCTTGCTTCTGATGTAAATTGTTTTGTTTGAGTAATACATGTGTTTCTTATTCTCAGCCAGAAAGTCCTCTTTGGAAGAACAGGAGCCTTTAACAACCTTGTTTACTATGATTGGCAGGAAGAATTCCTTTGAAAAACAATATCTGTTCTCAGAGGGCATACATGCAAGATGTTCCTGCTTGTAATGTAGAGGGTTTCTTTGGAGAGATAAATGTGTTTCTTCAACTCAGCTGGATAGGCCGATATGGAATAAAGAGAGCATATCTTCACCTTGAAATCCTTAATTGCAGGTAGCATTCCTTTCAAAAGCTAACCGAATTCTCACAGGGAATTAATGTGCTAGATCCAGCAGCTTTAAACATAGATGGTTTTCTAGGAGAGAAAAATTGTTTCTTCAAGTCAACAGAATGGGCCTATTTGGATCAAAGTGATCATATAGCAAACTTGAAAAACCTACATTGCAGGACTTAGTACTTTCAAAGTCATACTCCATTTTTACAGGGAAACAATGTGCTGGATGGTCCTACATCTAACACAGATGATTTCACTTTGAGAGATATATGTGTTTCTTCAAGTTAGCTGGATAGGGCTATTTGGAACAAAATGAACCTTTCTGCATCTTGAAAACTCTGAACAGCAGGAGATACTCCCTTCAAAAACTAACTCAATTGTCACAAGGAAAAAATGTGCTAGTTGCTCCTGCTTCTAAATCCCATGGTTTTCATTCCAGAATACGTGTGTCTTCAAGGTAGCTAAATAGGCAAATTAGGAACAAAGATTGCCAATCTCCAGCTTGAAAAACGTTAGGAGAAGGAGGTATTACTTTCAGGAATTCATTCAGTTCTCACAAGGAAACAGCGTGCTAGATGCTCCTGCTTCTAAAACAGATGGCTTTCGTTCGAGAGAAGCATCTCTTTTTCCACAAAACTGGACAGTCCTATTTGGAACAAAATGAGCCTCTGTCCACTTTTGAAACTCTGATTGGCTGTATGAGTTCCTTTCATAAACTAACTCAGTTCTCACAGCGAAACAATGTCCTAGACGCTGAATCTTATAATGTAGAAGGTTTTCTTTGGAAAGATAGTTGTTTTTCTTGCACTCAGCTGAATAGACCTTTTTGAAACAAAGAGAGGCTATGTGATCCTTGGAAACCTGTGTTGCAGGATTATTTCTTTCTAAAACTCACTGAAATCTGACAGGGAAAAAAATGTGCTAGATCCTGGAGCTTCCAACATAGATGATTTTTTTTGGAGAGATAAATGCGTTTCTTCAAGTCAGCTGAATGGGACTATTAAGAACAAAGTGATCTTATACTTGAAATACCTACGTTGCAGGAGTTAGTACTTGCAAAAAAGTACTCAATTTTCACAGGGAAACAATGTGCTTGATGGTCCCACTTCTAAGACAGACAGTTTCATTTCGAGAGATGTATGTGTTTCTTAATGTTAGCTGGCTAGGTCTCTTTGGAACAAAATGAACCTTAATGCATCTCGAATACTCTGAATGGCAGGAGTCATTCCTTTGAAAAACTAACGCAATCGTCACAGGGAACCAATGTGCCAGATGTTCCTGAGATGAAAAACAATGTATTTCTTTGAAGAGATACATGTTGTACTTCAACTCAGAAAAATATTTCTATTTACAACAAGAAAGCCTATCTAGAGCTTGAAAAACCTCACTTGCAGGAGGTATTCCTTTCAAAAAGTAACAGAATTCTCACAGGGAAACAATGTCCTATATGCTGAAGCTTATAACATAGATGGTTATCTTTGAAGAGACACATGTATATCTGCCACTCAGCTGAATATTCCTATTGAAACAAAGATATCCTATCTCCACCTTCAAAATAATACATGCAGAAGGGAATCCTTTGAAAAGCTATCTAAATTCTCACATGGAAGCGGTGTTCAACACGTTCCTCCTTCTTACACTGATGGTTCACTTTACAGAGATATATGTGTTTCTTCCACTCAGCCGAGTACACCTATTGGTCACAAAGAGAGTCTATCCCCACCTTGAAAAACCTAAGTTTCAGGAAGTATCCCTTTCAAAGTTATACTCAATTTTCACAGGAAACAATGTGCTGGATGCTCCTCTTCTGACATAAATGGTTTCCTTTTGAGAGATAAAGATTTTTCTTAATCTCAGCAGAAAGAACTAATTTGAAGAAACATATCCTATTTCCACCATGAACAGTCTAAGTTACAGCAAGTAAGTATTCCTTTCAAAAACTAATTCAGTTCTCAAATGGAAAAAAGGTTCAAGATGTTCCTCAATCTAACAGAAATGGGGGACCTTGGAGAGATCCATGTGGTTCTTCTCTCAGTGGAAAATACCTATTTGGAACAAAGACAGACGATCTCTGCCTTGAAAATTTTAAGTTAAATGGGTATTCCTTACTAAACTACCTGTGTTCTCACCAGGAAACAATGTGGCAGATGCTCCTGTTCCTGACACAAATGGATTTCTTTTGAGAGATACCCGTGTTTCCTCAAGTCACTGAAATAGGCCTATTTGGAACAAAGACAGCGTACCTCCACCTTGAAATTCAAAGTTGCAGGAAGTATTGCTTTCAAAAACTCTCTCAATTCTCACAGTGAAGCAATGTGCTATATGCTCATGCTTCTGTTACAAATGGATTTCTTTTGAGGTACAAGTGTTTCTACAATTCAGCTGAAAGGGCCTATTTTGAACATAGTGAGCGTATCTCAACCTTGAAAAACATAAGTTGCAAGAAGCATTCCTTTCTAATACTTAATTCTCACAGGTCAAACTATGCTAGATGCTCCTGCTTCTAGTGCACGTGGATTTTCTTCAATAGAGACATATGAATCTTCAACTTAGTTGGACATTCCTATTTGAAACAAAATGACCCTAGGTCCACCTTGAAAACCTTGACTGGCAGTATGAATTCCTTTCAAAAACTAACTCTATCCTCACAGGGAAACAGTGTCCTAGTGCTGAATCTGATAAAGGAGAAGGATGTTGTATAAAAGATGCAAGTGATCCTTCTCCTCAGCTGTGTAAACCCGTTTGGAATAAAGAGCGTCTCTGTGAACCTTGAAAAACACATGTTGCAGGAAATATTTCTTTATAAAACTCAGTAAATTCCCAAAGGGCAACAATTTCCTAGATGCTTCTGCTTCAAACACAGGTGGTTTTCATTTCAAGACATACATGTGCTTGTTCAACTTAGCTAAATAGCCCTACTGGGAAAAAAGGGAGCCTATCTCCACCTGAAAAACCTAAGTTGCAGGAGATATTCCTTTCCACAACAAATTCAGTTCTCAGAGGGAAACAAAGTGCAAGATGTTCTTCCTTCTCACACAAACTGTTTTCTTTGAGTAATAGATGTATTTCTTATACTCAGCAAAGGCCTATTTGGATGAAAACGAGCCTTTATCAACCTTGTTTACTCTGATTGCCAGGACGAATTCCTATGGAAAACTGTATATGTTCTCAGAGGGAAGGTATGCAAGTTGTTCCTGCTTCTAACGCAGAAGTGTCTCTTTGGAGAGGTTCACGTGTTTTTCTTCAACTCCACTGGATAGGCCAGTATGGAACAAAGAGAGCCAATCCCCACCTTGAAAATCCTAACTTGCAGGAAGTATTCCTTTGAAACCCTAACAGAATTCTCACAGGAAAAGAATGTGCTAGATACTGCAGCTTCTAAAATAGATGGTTTTCTTGGAGAGATAAAAATGGTCTTCTACTCACCTGAATGGACCTATTTGGAAGAAAGAAATCATATCTCAAACTTGAAAAACCTATGTTTCAGGAATTACTCCTTTCAAAACAGTACTCAATTTCATAGGGAAACAATATCCTACCTTATTCTGCTTCTAAAACTGATGGCTTTATTTTGAGAGATATATGTGTTTCTTCAAGTTAGCTGGATAGGCCTCTTGGAAAAAAATGAACTTTTCAGCATCTTGAAAACTGTAAACAGCAAGAGTTATTCCTTTCAAAAACTCAATTATCACAAGGAGACAATGTGCTAGATGTTCCTGAGACAAACAAAAAAGTTTTTCTTTGGAGAGATTCATGTTTGACTTCAACTCAGAAAACTACTTGTATTTGGAACAAGAAAGCCTACCTCCAGCTTGAAAAACCTCAGTTGCTGGAGGTATTCCTTTCAAAAAATAACAAAATTCCAACAGGGAAATAATGTTCTATACGCTGAAGCATATAACATAGATGGTCTTCATTGGAGAGACACATGTGTATCATCCACGCGGAATATTCCTATTGGAACCAAGTTAGCCGATCTCCACTTTCAAAACCCTTACATGCAGAAAGGATTCCTTTCAAAAGCTAATTAAATTCTCACATGGAAGCAGTGTTCAACACGTTCCTCCTCCTTATACTGGTGGTTCTCTTTACAGAAATATATATATCTTTCTTCCACTCAGCTGAGTAGGCCTATTGGTCACAAAGACAGCCTATCCCCACCTTGAAAAACCTAACTTACAGGAAGTATTCCTTTAAAAAAACGTACTACCTGCTCATGCTTCTGATACAAATAGATTTCTTTTGAGATACAAGTGTTTCTGCAACTCAGCTGAACGGGCCTTTTATTAACATAGTGAGCCTATCTCAACCTTGAAAAATCTAAGTTGTAGGAAGTATTCCTTTCTAAAACTTACTCAATTCCCACAGGGAAAAATGTGCTAGATACTCCTGCTTCTAACACAGATGGTTTTCCTTCGAGAGATACATCTGTTTCTTCAACCTAGCTGGACAGTAATGTTGGGAACAAAATGAGACTCTGTACACCTTGAAAACTCGGATTGGCACTATGAATCCCTTTCAAAAACGAACTCAACTCTCTTAGGGAAACAATGTCCTAGACGCCGAAGCTTACAATGTAGAAAATAACGTTTGGAAAGATACATGTGTTTCTTCCACTCAGCTGAGTCGACCACTTTGGAACAAAGAAAGGGTATGTGAATATTGAAAACCCTAAGTTGCAGGCAGTAATTAATTCAAAAACTTAGTCAATTCTCCCAGGGCAGCAATGTGCTAAATGATCCTGCTTCAAACACAGATAGTTTTCTTTCAATAGATGCATGTGCTTGCTCAACTTAGCTAAATAAGCCTATTGGGAACAAAGACAACCTATCTCCACCTTGGAAAACTTAAGTTGCAGGAAGTATTCCTTTCAATAAGTAATTCAGTTCTCACAGGGAAACAAAATGCTAGATTTCTTGCTTCTGATGCAAATTGTTTTCTTTGAGTAATACATGTGTTTCTTATTCTCAGCCAGAAAGTCCTCTTTGGAAGAACAGGAGCCTTTAACAACCTTGTTTACTATGATTGGCAGGAAGAATTCCTTTGAAAAACAGTATCTGTTCTCAGAGGGCATACATGCAAGATGTTCCTGCTTGTAATGTAGAGGGTTCCTTTGGAGAGATAAATGTGTTTCTTCAACTCAGCTGGATAGGCCGATATGGAATAAAGAGAGCATATCTTCACCTTGAAATCCTTAATTGCAGGTAGCATTCCTTTCAAAAGCTAACCGAATTCTCACGGGGATTTAATGTGCTAGATCCAGCAGCTTTAAACATAGATGGTTTTCTAGGAGAGAAAAATTGTTTCTTCAAGTCACCAGAATGGGCCTATTTGGATCAAAGTGATCATATAGCAAACTTGAAAAACCTACATTGCAGGACTTAGTACTTTCAAAGTCATACTCCATTTTCACAGGGAAACAATGTGCTGGATGGTCCTACATCTAACACAGATGATTTCTCTTTGAGAGATATATGTGTTTCTTCAAGTTAGCTGGATAGGGCTATTTGGAACAAAATGAACCTTTCTGCATCTTGAAAACTCTGAACAGCAGGAGATACTCCCTTCAAAAACTAACTCAATTGTCACAAGGAAAAAATGTGCTAGTTGCTCCTGCTTCTAAATCCCATGGTTTTCATTCCAGAATACCTGTGTCTTCAAGGTAGCTAAATAGGCAAATTAGGAACAAAGATTGCCAATCTCCAGCTTGAAAAACGTTAGGAGAAGGAGGTATTACTTTCAGGAATTCATTCAGTTCTCACAAGGAAACAGCGTGCTAGATGCTCCTGCTTCTAAAACAGATGGCTTTCGTTCGAGAGAAGCATCTCTTTTTCCACAAAACTGGACAGTCCTATTTGGAACAAAATGAGCCTCTGTCCACTTTTGAAACTCTGATTGGCTGTATGAGTTCCTTTCATAAACTAACTCAGTTCTCACAGCGAAACAATGTCCTAGACGCTGAATCTTATAATGTAGAAGGTTTTCTTTGGAAAGATAGTTGTTTTTCTTGCACTCAGCTGAATAGACCTTTTTGAAACAAAGAGAGGCTATGTGATCCTTGGAAACCTGTGTTGCAGGATTATTTCTTTCTAAAACTCACTGAAATCTGACAGGGAAAAAAATGTGCTAGATCCTGGAGCTTCCAACATAGATGATTTTTTTTGGAGAGATAAATGCGTTTCTTCAAGTCAGCTGAATGGGACTATTAAGAACAAAGTGATCTTATACTTGAAATACCTACGTTGCAGGAGTTAGTACTTGCAAAAAAGTACTCAATTTTCACAGGGAAACAATGTGCTTGATGGTCCCACTTCTAAGACAGACAGTTTCATTTCGAGAGATGTATGTGTTTCTTAATGTTAGCTGGCTAGGTCTCTTTGGAACAAAATGAACCTTAATGCATCTCGAACACTCTGAATGGCAGGAGTCATTCCTTTGAAAAACTAACGCAATCGTCACAGGGAACCAATGTGCCAGATGTTCCTGAGATGAAAAACAATGTATTTCTTTGAAGAGATACATGTTGTACTTCAACTCAGAAAAATATTTCTATTTACAACAAGAAAGCCTATCTAGAGCTTGAAAAACCTCACTTGCAGGAGGTATTCCTTTCAAAAAGTAACAGAATTCTCACAGGGAAACAATGTCCTATATGCTGAAGCTTATAACATAGATGGTTATCTTTGAAGAGACACATGTATATCTGCCACTCAGCTGAATATTCCTATTGAAACAAAGATATCCTATCTCCACCTTCAAAATAATACATGCAGAAGGGAATCCTTTGAAAAGCTATCTAAATTCTCACATGGAAGCGGTGTTCAACACGTTCCTCCTTCTTACACTGATGGTTCACTTTACAGAGATATATGTGTTTCTTCCACTCAGCCGAGTACACCTATTGGTCACAAAGAGAGTCTATCCCCACCTTGAAAAACCTAAGTTTCAGGAAGTATCCCTTTCAAAGTTATACTCAATTTTCACAGGAAACAATGTGCTGGATGCTCCTCTTCTGACATAAATGGTTTAATTTTGAGAGATAAAGATTTTTCTTAATCTCAGCAGAAAGAACTAATTTGAAGAAACATATCCTATTTCCACCATGAACAGTCTAAGTTACAGCAAGTAAGTATTCCTTTCAAAAACTAATTCAGTTCTCAAATGGAAAAAAGGTTCAAGATGTTCCTCAATCTAACAGAAATGGGGGACCTTGGAGAGATCCATGTGGTTCTTCTCTCAGTGGAAAATACCTATTTGGAACAAAGACAGACGATCTCTGCCTTGAAAATTTTAAGTTAAATGGGTATTCCTTACTAAACTACCTGTGTTCTCACCAGGAAACAATGTGGCAGATGCTCCTGTTCCTGACACAAATGGATTTCTTTTGAGAGATACCCGTGTTTCCTCAAGTCACTGAAATAGGCCTATTTGGAACAAAGACAGCGTACCTCCACCTTGAAATTCAAAGTTGCAGGAAGTATTGCTTTCAAAAACTCTCTCAATTCTCACAGTGAAGCAATGTGCTATATGCTCATGCTTCTGTTACAAATGGATTTCTTTTGAGGTACAAGTGTTTCTACAATTCAGCTGAAAGGGCCTATTTTGAACATAGTGAGCGTATCTCAACCTTGAAAAACATAAGTTGCAAGAAGCATTCCTTTCTAATACTTAATTCTCACAGGTCAAACTATGCTAGATGCTCCTGCTTCTAGTGCACGTGGATTTTCTTCAATAGAGACATATGAATCTTCAACTTAGTTGGACATTCCTATTTGAAACAAAATGACCCTAGGTCCACCTTGAAAACCTTGACTGGCAGTATGAATTCCTTTCAAAAACTAACTCTATCCTCACAGGGAAACAGTGTCCTAGTGCTGAATCTGATAAAGGAGAAGGATGTTGTATAAAAGATGCAAGTGATCCTTCTCCTCAGCTGTGTAAACCCGTTTGGAATAAAGAGCGTCTCTGTGAACCTTGAAAAACACATGTTGCAGGAAATATTTCTTTATAAAACTCAGTAAATTCCCAAAGGGCAACAATTTCCTAGATGCTTCTGCTTCAAACACAGGTGGTTTTCATTTCAAGACATACATGTGCTTGTTCAACTTAGCTAAATAGCCCTACTGGGAAAAAAGGGAGCCTATCTCCACCTGAAAAACCTAAGTTGCAGGAGATATTCCTTTCCACAACAAATTCAGTTCTCAGAGGGAAACAAAGTGCAAGATGTTCTTCCTTCTCACACAAACTGTTTTCTTTGAGTAATAGATGTATTTCTTATACTCAGCAAAGGCCTATTTGGATGAAAACGAGCCTTTATCAACCTTGTTTACTCTGATTGCCAGGACGAATTCCTATGGAAAACTGTATATGTTCTCAGAGGGAAGGTATGCAAGTTGTTCCTGCTTCTAACGCAGAAGTGTCTCTTTGGAGAGGTTCACGTGTTTTTCTTCAACTCCACTGGATAGGCCAGTATGGAACAAAGAGAGCCAATCCCCACCTTGAAAATCCTAACTTGCAGGAAGTATTCCTTTGAAACCCTAACAGAATTCTCACAGGAAAAGAATGTGCTAGATACTGCAGCTTCTAAAATAGATGGTTTTCTTGGAGAGATAAAAATGGTCTTCTACTCACCTGAATGGACCTATTTGGAAGAAAGAAATCATATCTCAAACTTGAAAAACCTATGTTTCAGGAATTACTCCTTTCAAAACAGTACTCAATTTCATAGGGAAACAATATCCTACCTTATTCTGCTTCTAAAACTGATGGCTTTATTTTGAGAGATATATGTGTTTCTTCAAGTTAGCTGGATAGGCCTCTTGGAAAAAAATGAACTTTTCAGCATCTTGAAAACTGTAAACAGCAAGAGTTATTCCTTTCAAAAACTCAATTATCACAAGGAGACAATGTGCTAGATGTTCCTGAGACAAACAAAAAAGTTTTTCTTTGGAGAGATTCATGTTTGACTTCAACTCAGAAAACTACTTGTATTTGGAACAAGAAAGCCTACCTCCAGCTTGAAAAACCTCAGTTGCTGGAGGTATTCCTTTCAAAAAATAACAAAATTCCAACAGGGAAATAATGTTCTATACGCTGAAGCATATAACATAGATGGTCTTCATTGGAGAGACACATGTGTATCATCCACGCGGAATATTCCTATTGGAACCAAGTTAGCCGATCTCCACTTTCAAAACCCTTACATGCAGAAAGGATTCCTTTCAAAAGCTAATTAAATTCTCACATGGAAGCAGTGTTCAACACGTTCCTCCTCCTTATACTGGTGGTTCTCTTTACAGAAATATATATATCTTTCTTCCACTCAGCTGAGTAGGCCTATTGGTCACAAAGACAGCCTATCCCCACCTTGAAAAACCTAACTTACAGGAAGTATTCCTTTAAAAAAACGTACTACCTGCTCATGCTTCTGATACAAATAGATTTCTTTTGAGATACAAGTGTTTCTGCAACTCAGCTGAACGGGCCTTTTATTAACATAGTGAGCCTATCTCAACCTTGAAAAATCTAAGTTGTAGGAAGTATTCCTTTCTAAAACTTACTCAATTCCCACAGGGAAAAATGTGCTAGATACTCCTGCTTCTAACACAGATGGTTTTCCTTCGAGAGATACATCTGTTTCTTCAACCTAGCTGGACAGTAATGTTGGGAACAAAATGAGACTCTGTACACCTTGAAAACTCGGATTGGCACTATGAATCCCTTTCAAAAACGAACTCAACTCTCTTAGGGAAACAATGTCCTAGACGCCGAAGCTTACAATGTAGAAAATAACGTTTGGAAAGATACATGTGTTTCTTCCACTCAGCTGAGTCGACCACTTTGGAACAAAGAAAGGGTATGTGAATATTGAAAACCCTAAGTTGCAGGCAGTAATTAATTCAAAAACTTAGTCAATTCTCCCAGGGCAGCAATGTGCTAAATGATCCTGCTTCAAACACAGATAGTTTTCTTTCAATAGATGCATGTGCTTGCTCAACTTAGCTAAATAAGCCTATTGGGAACAAAGACAACCTATCTCCACCTTGGAAAACTTAAGTTGCAGGAAGTATTCCTTTCAATAAGTAATTCAGTTCTCACAGGGAAACAAAATGCTAGATTTCTTGCTTCTGATGCAAATTGTTTTCTTTGAGTAATACATGTGTTTCTTATTCTCAGCCAGAAAGTCCTCTTTGGAAGAACAGGAGCCTTTAACAACCTTGTTTACTATGATTGGCAGGAAGAATTCCTTTGAAAAACAGTATCTGTTCTCAGAGGGCATACATGCAAGATGTTCCTGCTTGTAATGTAGAGGGTTCCTTTGGAGAGATAAATGTGTTTCTTCAACTCAGCTGGATAGGCCGATATGGAATAAAGAGAGCATATCTTCACCTTGAAATCCTTAATTGCAGGTAGCATTCCTTTCAAAAGCTAACCGAATTCTCACGGGGATTTAATGTGCTAGATCCAGCAGCTTTAAACATAGATGGTTTTCTAGGAGAGAAAAATTGTTTCTTCAAGTCACCAGAATGGGCCTATTTGGATCAAAGTGATCATATAGCAAACTTGAAAAACCTACATTGCAGGACTTAGTACTTTCAAAGTCATACTCCATTTTCACAGGGAAACAATGTGCTGGATGGTCCTACATCTAACACAGATGATTTCTCTTTGAGAGATATATGTGTTTCTTCAAGTTAGCTGGATAGGGCTATTTGGAACAAAATGAACCTTTCTGCATCTTGAAAACTCTGAACAGCAGGAGATACTCCCTTCAAAAACTAACTCAATTGTCACAAGGAAAAAATGTGCTAGTTGCTCCTGCTTCTAAATCCCATGGTTTTCATTCCAGAATACATGTGTCTTCAAGGAAGCTAAATAGGCAAATTAGGAACAAAGATTGCCAATCTCCAACTTGAAAAACGTTAGGAGAAGGAGGTATTACTTTCAAGAATTCATTCAGTTCTCACAAGGAAAGAGCGTGCTAGATGCTCCTGCTTCTAAAACAGATGGCTATCGTTCGAGAGAAGCATCTCTTTTTCCACAAAACTGGACAGTCCTATTTGGAACAAAATGAGCCTCTGTCCACTTTTCAAACTCTGATTGGCTGTATGAGTTCCTTTCATAAACTAACTCAGTTCTCACAGCGAAACAATGTCCTAGACGCTGAATCTTATAATGTAGAAGGTTTTCTTTGGAAAGATAGTTGTTTTTCTTGCACTCAGCTGAATAGACCTTTTTGAAACAAAGAGAGGCTATGTGATCCTTGGAAACCTGTGTTGCAGGATTATTTCTTTCTAAAACTCACTGAAATCTGACAGGGAAAAAAATGTGCTAGATCCTGGAGCTTCCAACGTAGATGATTTTTTTTGGAGAGATAAATGCGTTTCTTCAAGTCAGCTGAATGGGACTATTAAGAACAAAGTGATCTTATACTTGAAATACCTACGTTGCAGGAGTTAGTACTTGCAAAAAAGTACTCAATTCTCACAGGGAAACAATGTGCTTGATGGTCCCACTTCTAAGACAGACAGTTTCATTTCGAGAGATGTATGTGTTTCTTAATGTTAGCTGGCTAGGTCTCTTTGGAACAAAATGAACCTTAATGCATCTCGAACACTCTGAATGGCAGGAGTCATTCCTTTGAAAAACTAACGCAATCGTCACAGGGAACCAATGTGCCAGATGTTCCTGAGATGAAAAACAATGTATTTCTTTGAAGAGATACATGTTGTACTTCAACTCAGAAAAATATTTCTATTTACAACAAGGAAGCCTATCTAGAGTTTGAAAAACCTCACTTGCAGGAGGTATTCCTTTCAAAAAGTAACAGAATTCTCACAGGGAAACAATGTCCTATATGCTGAAGCTTATAACATAGATGGTTATCTTTGAAGAGACACATGTATATCTGCCACTCAGCTGAATATTCCTATTGAAACAAAGATATCCTATCTCCACCTTCAAAATAATACATGCAGAAGGGAATCCTTTGAAAAGCTATCTAAATTCTCACATGGAAGCGGTGTTCAACACGTTCCTCCTTCTTACACTGATGGTTCACTTTACAGAGATATATGTGTTTCTTCCACTCAGCCGAGTACACCTATTGGTCACAAAGAGAGTCTATCCCCACCTTGAAAAACCTAAGTTTCAGGAAGTATCCCTTTCAAAGTTATACTCAATTTTCACAGGAAACAATGTGCTGGATGCTCCTCTTCTGACATAAATGGTTTCCTTTTGAGAGATAAAGATTTTTCTTAATCTCAGCAGAAAGAACTAATTTGAAGAAACATATCCTATTTCCACCATGAACAGTCTAAGTTACAGCAAGTAAGTATTCCTTTCAAAAACTAATTCAGTTCTCAAATGGAAAAAAGGTTCAAGATGTTCCTCAATCTAACAGAAATGGGGGACCTTGGAGAGATCCATGTGGTTCTTCTCTCAGTGGAAAATACCTATTTGGAACAAAGACAGACGATCTCTGCCTTGAAAATTTTAAGTTAAATGGGTATTCCTTACTAAACTACCTGCGTTCTCACCAGGAAACAATGTGGCAGATGCTCCTGTTCCTGACACAAATGGATTTCTTTTGAGAGATACCCGTGTTTCCTCAAGTCACTGAAATAGGCCTATTTGGAACAAAGACAGCGTACCTCCACCTTGAAATTCAAAGTTGCAGGAAGTATTGCTTTCAAAAACTCTCTCAATTCTCACAGTGAAGCAATGTGCTATATGCTCATGCTTCTGTTACAAATGGATTTCTTTTGAGGTACAAGTGTTTCTACAATTCAGCTGAAAGGGCCTATTTTGAACATAGTGAGCGTATCTCAACCTTGAAAAACATAAGTTGCAAGAAGCATTCCTTTCTAATACTTAATTCTCACAGGTCAAACTATGCTAGATGCTCCTGCTTCTAGTGCACGTGGATTTTCTTCAATAGAGACATATGAATCTTCAACTTAGTTGGACATTCCTATTTGAAACAAAATGACCCTAGGTCCACCTTGAAAACCTTGACTG
This sequence comes from Castor canadensis, assembly GCF_047511655.1. NCBI lineage: Eukaryota > Metazoa > Chordata > Mammalia > Rodentia > Castoridae > Castor > Castor canadensis. The sequence goes on along the minus strand of NC_133402.1, from coordinate 34,785,936 downwards.
GCAGTATGAATTCCTTTCAAAAACTAACTCTATCCTCACAGGGAAACAGTGTCCTAGTGCTGAATCTGATAAAGGAGAAGGATGTTGTATAAAAGATGCAAGTGATCCTTCTCCTCAGCTGTGTAAACCCGTTTGGAATAAAGAGCGTCTCTGTGAACCTTGAAAAACACATGTTGCAGGAAATATTTCTTTATAAAACTCAGTAAATTCCCAAAGGGCAACAATTTCCTAGATGCTTCTGCTTCAAACACAGGTGGTTTTCATTTCAAGACATACATGTGCTTGTTCAACTTAGCTAAATAGCCCTACTGGGAAAAAAGGGAGCCTATCTCCACCTGAAAAACCTAAGTTGCAGGAGATATTCCTTTCCACAACAAATTCAGTTCTCAGAGGGAAACAAAGTGTAAGATGTTCTTCCTTCTCACACAAACTGTTTTCTTTGAGTAATAGATGTATTTCTTATACTCAGCAAAGGCCTATTTGGATGAAAACGAGCCTTTATCAACCTTGTTTACTCTGATTGCCAGGACGAATTCCTATGGAAAACTGTATATGTTCTCAGAGGGAAGGTGTGCAAGTTGTTCCTGCTTCTAACGCAGAAGTGTCTCTTTGGAGAGGTTCACGTGTTTTTCTTCAACTCCACTGGATAGGCCAGTATGGAACAAAGAGAGCCAATCCCCACCTTGAAAATCCTAACTTGCAGGAAGTATTCCTTTGAAAACCTAACAGAATTCTCACAGGAAAAGAATGTGCTAGATACTGCAGCTTCTAAAATAGATGGTTTTCTTGGAGAGATAAAAATGGTCTTCTACTCACCTGAATGGACCTATTTGGAAGAAAGAAATCATATCTCAAACTTGAAAAACCTATGTTTCAGGAATTACTCCTTTCAAAACAGTACTCAATTTCATAGGGAAACAATATCCTACCTTATTCTGCTTCTAAAACTGATGGCTTTATTTTGAGAGATATATGTGTTTCTTCAAGTTAGCTGGATAGGCCTCTTGGAAAAAAATGAACTTTTCAGCATCTTGAAAACTGTAAACAGCAAGAGTTATTCCTTTCAAAAACTCAATTATCACAAGGAGACAATGTGCTAGATGTTCCTGAGACAAACAAAAAAGTTTTTCTTTGGAGAGATTCATGTTTGACTTCAACTCAGAAAACTACTTCTATTTGGAACAAGAAAGCCTACCTCCAGCTTGAAAAACCTCAGTTGCTGGAGGTATTCCTTTCAAAAAATAACAAAATTCCAACAGGGAAATAATGTTCTATACGCTGAAGCATATAACATAGATGGTCTTCTTTGGAGAGACACATGTGTATCATCCACGCGGAATATTCCTATTGGAACCAAGTTAGCCGATCTCCACTTTCAAAACCCTTACATGCAGAAAGGATTCCTTTCAAAAGCTAATTAAATTCTCACATGGAAGCAGTGTTCAACACGTTCCTCCTCCTTATATTGGTGGTTCTCTTTACAGAGATATATATATCTTTCTTCCACTCAGCTGAGTAGGCCTATTGGTCACAAAGACAGCCTATCCCCACCTTGAAAAACCTAACTTACAGGAAGTATTCCTTTAAAAAAACGTACTACCAGCTCACGCTTCTGATACAAATAGATTTCTTTTGAGATACAAGTGTTTCTGCAACTCAGCTGAACGGGCCTTTTATTAACATAGTGAGCCTATCTCAACCTTGAAAATCTAAGTTGTAGGAAGTATTCCTTTCTAAAACTTACTCAATTCCCACAGGGAAAAATGTGCTAGATACTCCTGCTTCTAACACAGATGGTTTTCCTTCGAGAGATACATCTGTTTCTTCAACCTAGCTGGACAGTAATGTTGGGAACAAAATGAGACTCTGTACACCTTGAAAACTCGGATTGGCACTATGAATCCCTTTCAAAAACGAATTCAACTCTCTTAGGGAAACAATGTCCTAGACGCCGAAGCTTACAATGTAGAAAATAACGTTTGGAAAGATACATGTGTTTCTTCTACTCAGCTGAGTCGACCACTTTGGAACAAAGAGAGGGTATGTGAATATTGAAAACCCTAAGTTGCAGGCAGTAATTAATTCAAAAACTTAGTCAATTCTCCCAGGGCAGCAATGTGCTAAATGATCCTGCTTCAAACACAGATAGTTTTCTTTCAATAGATGCATGTGCTTGCTCAACTTAGCTAAATAAGCCTATTGGGAACAAAGACAACCTATCTCCACCTTGGAAAACTTAAGTTGCAGGAAGTATTCCTTTCAATAACTAATTCAGTTCTCACAGGGAAACAAAATGCTAGATGTCTTGCTTCTGATGCAAATTATTTTCTTTGAGTAATACATGTGTTTCTTATTCTCAGCCAGAAAGTCCTCTTTGGAAGAACAGGAGCCTTTAACAACTTTGTTTACTATGATTGGCAGGAAGAATTCCTTTGAAAAACAGTATCTGTTCTCAGAGGGCATACATGCAAGATGTTCCTGCTTGTAATGTAGAGGGTTTCTTTGGAGAGATAAATGTGTTTCTTCAACTCAGCTGGATAGGCCGATATGGAATAAAGAGAGCATATCTTCACCTTGAAATCCTTAATTGCAGGTAGCATTCCTTTCAAAAGCTAACCGAATTCTCACGGGGAATTAATGTGCTAGATACAGCAGCTTTAAACATAGATGGTTTTCTAGGAGAGAAAAATTGTTTCTTCAAGTCACCAGAATGGGCCTATTTGGATCAAAGTGATCATATAGCAAACTTGAAAAACCTACATTGCAGGACTTATACTTTCAAAGTCATACTCCATTTTTACAGGGAAACAATGTGCTGGATGGTCCTACATCTAACACAGATGATTTCTCTTTGAGAGATATATGTGTTTCTTCAAGTTAGCTGGATAGGGCTATTTGGAACAAAATGAACCTTTCTGCATCTTGAAAACTCTGAACAGCAGGAGATACTCCCTTCAAAAACTAACTCAATTGTCACAAGGAAAAATTGTGCTAGTTGCTCCTGCTTCTAAATCCCATGGTTTTCATTCCAGAATACATGTGTCTTCAAGGAAGCTAAATAGGCAAATTAGGAACAAAGATTGCCAATCTCCAGCTTGGAAAACGTTAGGAGAAGGAGGTATTACTTTCAAGAATTCATTCAGTTCTCACAAGGAAACAGCGTGCTAGATGCTCCTGCTTCTAAAACAGATGGCTTTCGTTCGAGATAAGCATCTCTTTTTCCACAAAACTGGACAGTCCTATTTGGAACAAAATGAGCCTCTGTCCACTTTTCAAACTCTGATTGGCTGTATGAGTTCCTTTCATAAACTAACTCAGTTCTCACAGCGAAACAATGTCCTAGACGCTGAATCTTATAATGTAGAAGGTTTTCTTTGGAAAGATAGTTGTTTTTCTTGCACTCAGCTGAATAGACCTTTTTGAAACAAAGAGAGGCTATGTGATCCTTGAAAACCTGTGTTGCAGGATTATTTCTTTCTAAAACTCACTGAAATCTGACAGGGAAAAAAATGAATGTGCTAGATCCTGGAGCTTCCAACGTAGATGATTTTTTTTGGAGAGATAAATGCGTTTCTTCAAGTCAGCTGAATGGGACTATTAAGAACAAAGTGATCTTATACTTGAAATACCTACGTTGTAGGAGTTAGTACTTGCAAAAAAGTACTCAATTTTCACAGGGAAACAATGTGCTTGATGGTCCCACTTCTAAGACAGACAGTTTCATTTCGAGAGATGTATGTGTTTCTTAATGTTAGCTGGCTAGGTCTCTTTGGAACAAAATGAACCTTAATGCATCTTGAACACTCTGAATGGCAGGAGTCATTCCTTTGAAAAACTAACGCAATCGTCACAGGGAACCAATGTGCCAGATGTTCCTGAGATGAAAAACAATGTATTTCTTTGAAGAGATACATGTTGTACTTCAACTCAGAAAAATATTTCTATTTACAACAAGAAAGCCTATCTAGAGCTTGAAAAACCTCACTTGCAGGAGGTATTCCTTTCAAAAAGTAACAGAATTCTCACAATGAAACAGTGTCCTATATGCTGAAGCTTATAACATAGATGGTTATCTTTGAAGAGACACATGTATATCTGCCACTCAGCTGAATATTCCTATTGAAACAAAGATATCCTATCTCCACCTTCAAAATAATACATGCAGAAGGGAATCCTTTGAAAAGCTATCTAAATTCTCACATGGAAGCGGTGTTCAACACGTTCCTCCTTCTTACACTGATGGTTCACTTTACAGAGATATATGTGTTTCTTCCACTCAGCCTAGTACACCTATTGGTTACAAAGAGAGTCTATCCCCACCTTGAAAAACCTAAGTTTCAGGAAGTATCCCTTTCAAAGTTATACTCAATTTTCACAGGAAACAATGTGCTGGATGCTCCTCTTCTGACATAAATGGTTTCCTTTTGAGCGATAAAGATTTTTCTTAATCTCAGCAGAAAGAACTAATTTGAAGAAACATATCCTATTTCCACCATGAACAGTCTAAGTTACAGCAAGTAAGTATTCCTTTCAAAAACTAATTCAGTTCTCAAATGGAAAAAAGGTTCAAGATGTTCCTCAATCTAACAGAAATGGGGGACCTTGGAGAGATCCATGTGGTTCTTCTCTCAGTGGAAAATACCTATTTGGAACAAAGACAGACGATCTCTGCCTTGAAAATTTTAAGTTAAATGGGTATTCCTTACTAAACTACCTGCGTTCTCACCAGGAAACAATGTGGCAGATGCTCCTGTTCCTGACACAAATGGATTTCTTTTGAGAGATACCTGTGTTTCCTCAAGTCACTGAAATAGGCCTATTTGGAACAAAGACAGCGTACCTCCACCTTGAAATTCAAAGTTGCAGGAAGTATTGCTTTCAAAAACTCTCTCAATTCTCACAGTGAAGCAATGTGCTATATGCTCATGCTTCTGTTACAAATGGATTTCTTTTGAGGTACAAGTGTTTCTACAATTCAGCTGAAAGGGCCTATTTTGAACATAGTGAGCGTATCTCAACCTTGAAAAACATAAGTTGCAAGAAGCATTCCTTTCTAATACTTAATTCTCACAGGTCAAACTATGCTAGATGCTCCTGCTTCTAGTGCACGTGGATTTTCTTCAATAGAGACATATGAATCTTCAACTTAGTTGGACATTCCTATTTGAAACAAAATGACCCTAGGTCCACCTTGAAAACCTTGACTGGCAGTATGAATTCCTTTCAAAAACTAACTCTATCCTCACAGGGAAACAGTGTCCTAGTGCTGAATCTGATAAAGGAGAAGGATGTTGTATAAAAGATGCAAGTGATCCTTCTCCTCAGCTGTGTAAACCCGTTTGGAATAAAGAGCGTCTCTGTGAACCTTGAAAAACACATGTTGCAGGAAATATTTCTTTATAAAACTCAGTAAATTCCCAAAGGGCAACAATTTCCTAGATGCTTCTGCTTCAAACACAGGTGGTTTTCATTTCAAGACATACATGTGCTTGTTCAACTTAGCTAAATAGCCCTACTGGGAAAAAAGGGAGCCTATCTCCACCTGAAAAACCTAAGTTGCAGGAGACATTCCTTTCCACAACAAATTCAGTTCTCAGAGGGAAACAAAGTGCAAGATGTTCTTCCTTCTCACACAAACTGTTTTCTTTGAGTAATAGATGTATTTCTTATACTCAGCAAAGGCCTATTTGGATGAAAACGAGCCTTTATCAACCTTGTTTACTCTGATTGCCAGGACGAATTCCTATGGAAAACTGTATATGTTCTCAGAGGGAAGGTGTGCAAGTTGTTCCTGCTTCTAACGCAGAAGTGTCTCTTTGGAGAGGTTCACGTGTTTTTCTTCAACTCCACTGGATAGGCCAGTATGGAACAAAGAGAGCCAATCCCCACCTTGAAAATCCTAACTTGCAGGAAGTATTCCTTTGAAAACCTAACAGAATTCTCACAGGAAAAGAATGTGCTAGATACTGCAGCTTCTAAAATAGATGGTTTTCTTGGAGAGATAAAAATGGTCTTCTACTCACCTGAATGGACCTATTTGGAAGAAAGAAATCATATCTCAAACTTGAAAAACCTATGTTTCAGGAATTACTCCTTTCAAAACAGTACTCAATTTCATAGGGAAACAATATCCTACCTTATTCTGCTTCTAAAACTGATGGCTTTATTTTGAGAGATATATGTGTTTCTTCAAGTTAGCTGGATAGGCCTCTTGGAAAAAAATGAACTTTTCAGTATCTTGAAAACTGTAAACAGCAAGAGTTATTCCTTTCAAAAACTCAATTATCACAAGGAGACAATGTGCTAGATGTTCCTGAGACAAACAAAAAAGTTTTTCTTTGGAGAGATTCATGTTTGACTTCAACTCAGAAAACTACTTCTATTTGGAACAAGAAAGCCTACCTCCAGCTTGAAAAACCTCAGTTGCTGGAGGTATTCCTTTCAAAAAATAACAAAATTCCAACAGGGAAATAATGTTCTATACGCTGAAGCATATAACATAGATGGTCTTCTTTGGAGAGACACATGTGTATCATCCACGTGGAATATTCCTATTGGAACCAAGTTAGCCGATCTCCACTTTCAAAACCCTTACATGCAGAAAGGATTCCTTTCAAAAGCTAATTAAATTCTCACATGGAAGCAGTGTTCAACACGTTCCTCCTCCTTATACTGGTGGTTCTCTTTACAGAGATATATATATCTTTCTTCCACTCAGCTGAGTAGGCCTATTGGTCACAAAGACAGCCTATCCCCACCTTGAAAAACCTAACTTACAGGAAGTATTCCTTTAAAAAAACGTACTACCTGCTCATGCTTCTGATACAAATAGATTTCTTTTGAGATACAAGTGTTTCTGCAACTCAGCTGAACGGGCCTTTTATTAACATAGTGAGCCTATCTCAACCTTGAAAATCTAAGTTGTAGGAAGTATTCCTTTCTAAAACTTACTCAATTCCCACAGGGAAAAATGTGCTAGATACTCCTGCTTCTAACACAGATGGTTTTCCTTCGAGAGATACATCTGTTTCTTCAACCTAGCTGGACAGTAATGTTGGGAACAAAATGAGACTCTGTACACCTTGAAAACTCGGATTGGCACTATGAATCCCTTTCAAAAACGAATTCAACTCTCTTAGGGAAACAATGTCCTAGACGCCGAAGCTTACAATGTAGAAAATAACGTTTGGAAAGATACATGTGTTTCTTCCACTCAGCTGAGTCGACCACTTTGGAACAAAGAGAGGGTATGTGAATATTGAAAACCCTAAGTTGCAGGCAGTAATTAATTCAAAACCTTAGTCAATTCTCCCAGGGCAGCAATGTGCTAAATGATCCTGCTTCAAACACAGATAGTTTTCTTTCAATAGATGCATGTGCTTGCTCAACTTAGCTAAATAAGCCTATTGGGAACAAAGACAACCTATCTCCACCTTGGAAAACTTAAGTTGCAGGAAGTGTTCCTTTCAATAACTAATTCAGTTCTCACAGGGAAACAAAATGCTAGATGTCTTGCTTCTGATGCAAATTGTTTTGTTTGAGTAATACATGTGTTTCTTATTCTCAGCCAGAAAGTCCTCTTTGGAAGAACAGGAGCCTTTAACAACCTTGTTTACTATGATTGGCAGGAAGAATTCCTTTGAAAAACAGTATCTGTTCTCAGAGGGCATACATGCAAGATGTTCCTGCTTGTAATGTAGAGGGTTTCTTTGGAGAGATAAATGTGTTTCTTCAACTCAGCTGGATAGGCCGATATGGAATAAAGAGAGCATATCTTCACCTTGAAATCCTTAATTGCAGGTAGCATTCCTTTCAAAAGCTAACCGAATTCTCACAGTGAATTAATGTGCTAGATCCAGCAGCTTTAAACATAGATGGTTTTCTAGGAGAGAAAAATTGTTTCTTCAAGTCACCAGAATGGGCCTATTTGGATCAAAGTGATCATATAGCAAACTTGAAAAACCTACATTGCAGGACTTAGGACTTTCAAAGTCATACTCCATTTTTACAGGGAAACAATGTGCTGGATGGTCCTACATCTAACACAGATGATTTCACTTTGAGAGATATATGTGTTTCTTCAAGTTAGCTGGATAGGGCTATTTGGAACAAAATGAACCTTTCTGCATCTTGAAAACTCTGAACAGCAGGAGATACTCCCTTCAAAAACTAACTCAATTGTCACAAGGAAAAAATGTGCTAGTTGCTCCTGCTTCTAAATCCCATGGTTTTCATTCCAGAATACATGTGTCTTCAAGGTAGCTAAATAGGCAAATTAGGAACAAAGATTGCCAATCTCCAGCTTGAAAAACGTTAGGAGAAGGAGGTATTACTTTCAAGAATTCATTCAGTTCTCACAAGGAAACAGCGTGCTAGATGCTCCTGCTTCTAAAACAGATGGCTTTCGTTCGAGAGAAGCATCTCTTTTTCCACAAAACTGGACAGTCCTATTTGGAACAAAATGAGCCTCTATCCACTTTTCAAACTCTGATTGGCTGTATGAGTTCCTTTCATAAACTAACTCAGTTCTCACAGCGAAACAATGTCCTAGACGCTGAATCTTATAATGTAGAAGGTTTTCTTTGGAAAGATAGTTGTTTTTCTTGCACTCAGCTGAATAGACCTTTTTGAAACAAAGAGAGGCTATGTGATCCTTGGAAACCTGTGTTGCAGGATTATTTCTTTCTAAAACTCACTGAAATCTGACAGGGAAAAAAATGTGCTAGATCCTGGAGCTTCCAACGTAGATGATTTTTTTTGGAGAGATAAATGCGTTTCTTCAAGTCAGCTGAATGGGACTATTAAGAACAATGTGATCTTATACTTGAAATACCTACGTTGCAGGAGTTAGTACTTGCAAAAAAGTACTCAATTTTCACAGGGAAACAATGTGCTTGATGGTCCCACTTCTAAGACAGACAGTTTCATTTCGAGAGATGTATGTGTTTCTTAATGTTAGCTGGCTAGGTCTCTTTGGAACTAAATGAACCTTAATGCATCTCGAACACTCTGAATGGCAGGAGTCATTCCTTTGAAAAACTAACGCAATAGTCACAGGGAACCAATGTGCCAGATGTTCCTGAGATGGAAAACAATGTATTTCTTTGAAGAGATACATGTTGTACTTCAACTCAGAAAAATATTTCTATTTACAACAAGAAAGCCTATCTAGAGCTTGAAAAACCTCACTTGCAGGAGGTATTCCTTTCAAAAAGTAACCGAATTCTCACAGGGAAACAATGTCCTATATGCTGAAGCTTATAACATAGATGGTTATCTTTGAAGAGACACATGTATATCTGCCACTCAGCTGAATATTCCTATTGAAACAAAGATATCCTATCTCCACCTTCAAAATAATACATGCAGAAGGGAATCCTTTGAAAAGCTATCTAAATTCTCACATGGAAGCGGTGTTCAACACGTTCCTCCTTCTTACACTGATGGTTCACTTTACAGAGATATATGTGTTTCTTCCACTCAGCCGAGTACACCTATTGGTCACAAAGAGAGTCTATCCCCACCTTGAAAAACCTAAGTTTCAGGAAGTATCCCTTTCAAAGTTATACTCAATTTTCACAGGAAACAATGTGCTGGATGCTCCTCTTCTGACATAAATGGTTTCCTTTTGAGAGATAAAGATTTTTCTTAATCTCAGCAGAAAGAACTAATTTGAAGAAACATATCCTATTTCCACCATGAACAGTCTAAGTTACAGCAAGTAAGTATTCCTTTCAAAAACTAATTCAGTTCTCAAATGGAAAAAAGGTTCAAGATGTTCCTCAATCTAACAGAAATGGGGGACCTTGGAGAGATCCATGTGGTTCTTCTCTCAGTGGAAAATACCTATTTGGAACAAAGACAGACGATCTCTGCCTTGAAAATTTTAAGTTAAATGGGTATTCCTTACTAAACTACCTGCGTTCTCACCAGGAAACAATGTGGCAGATGCTCCTGTTCCTGACACAAATGGATTTCTTTTGAGAGATACCTGTGTTTCCTCAAGTCACTGAAATAGGCCTATTTGGAACAAAGACAGCGTACCTCCACCTTGAAATTCAAAGTTGCAGGAAGTATTGCTTTCAAAAACTCTCTCAATTCTCACAGTGAAGCAATGTGCTATATGCTCATGCTTCTGTTACAAATGGATTTCTTTTGAGGTACAAGTGTTTCTACAATTCAGCTGAAAGGGCCTATTTTGAACATAGTGAGCGTATCTCAACCTTGAAAAACATAAGTTGCAAGAAGCATTCCTTTCTAATACTTAATTCTCACAGGTCAAACTATGCTAGATGCTCCTGCTTCTAGTGCACGTGGATTTTCTTCAATAGAGACATATGAATCTTCAACTTAGTTGGACATTCCTATTTGAAACAAAATGACCCTAGGTCCACCTTGAAAACCTTGACTGGCAGTATGAATTCCTTTCAAAAACTAACTCTATCCTCACAGGGAAACAGTGTCCTAGTGCTGAATCTGATAAAGGAGAAGGATGTTGTATAAAAGATGCAAGTGATCCTTCTCCTCAGCTGTGTAAACCCGTTTGGAATAAAGAGCGTCTCTGTGAACCTTGAAAAACACATGTTGCAGGAAATATTTCTTTATAAAACTCAGTAAATTCCCAAAGGGCAACAATTTCCTAGATGCTTCTGCTTCAAACACAGGTGGTTTTCATTTCAAGACATACATGTGCTTGTTCAACTTAGCTAAATAGCCCTACTGGGAAAAAAGGGAGCCTATCTCCACCTGAAAAACCTAAGTTGCAGGAGACATTCCTTTCCACAACAAATTCAGTTCTCAGAGGGAAACAAAGTGCAAGATGTTCTTCCTTCTCACACAAACTGTTTTCTTTGAGTAATAGATGTATTTCTTATACTCAGCAAAGGCCTATTTGGATGAAAACGAGCCTTTATCAACCTTCTTTACTCTGATTGCCAGGACGAATTCCTATGGAAAACTGTATATGTTCTCAGAGGGAAGGTGTGCAAGTTGTTCCTGCTTCTAACGCAGAAGTGTCTCTTTGGAGAGGTTCACGTGTTTTTCTTCAACTCCACTGGATAGGCCAGTATGGAACAAAGAGAGCCAATCCCCACCTTGAAAATCCTAACTTGCAGGAAGTATTCCTTTGAAAACCTAACAGAATTCTCACAGGAAAAGAATGTGCTAGATACTGCAGCTTCTAAAATAGATGGTTTTCTTGGAGAGATAAAAATGGTCTTCTACTCACCTGAATGGACCTATTTGGAAGAAAGAAATCATATCTCAAACTTGAAAAACCTATGTTTCAGGAATTACTCCTTTCAAAACAGTACTCAATTTCATAGGGAAACAATATCCTACCTTATTCTGCTTCTAAAACTGATGGCTTTATTTTGAGAGATATATGTGTTTCTTCAAGTTAGCTGGATAGGCCTCTTGGAAAAAAATGAACTTTTTAGTATCTTGAAAACTGTAAACAGCAAGAGTTATTCCTTTCAAAAACTCAATTATCACAAGGAGACAATGTGCTAGATGTTCCTGAGACAAACAAAAAAGTTTTTCTTTGGAGAGATTCATGTTTGACTTCAACTCAGAAAACTACTTCTATTTGGAACAAGAAAGCCTACCTCCAGCTTGAAAAACCTCAGTTGCTGGAGGTATTCCTTTCAAAAAATAACAAAATTCCAACAGGGAAATAATGTTCTATACGCTGAAGCATATAACATAGATGGTCTTCTTTGGAGAGACACATGTGTATCATCCACGCGGAATATTCCTATTGGAACCAAGTTAGCCGATCTCCACTTTCAAAACCCTTACATGCAGAAAGGATTCCTTTCAAAAGCTAATTAAATTCTCACATGGAAGCAGTGTTCAACACGTTCCTCCTCCTTATATTGGTGGTTCTCTTTACAGAGATATATATATCTTTCTTCCACTCAGCTGAGTAGGACTATTGGTCACAAAGACAGCCTATCCCCACCTTGAAAAACCTAACTTACAGGAAGTATTCCTTTAAAAAAACGTACTACCAGCTCACGCTTCTGATACAAATAGATTTCTTTTGAGATACAAGTGTTTCTGCAACTCAGCTGAACGGGCCTTTTATTAACATAGTGAGCCTATCTCAACCTTGAAAATCTAAGTTGTAGGAAGTATTCCTTTCTAAAACTTACTCAATTCCCACAGGGAAAAATGTGCTAGATACTCCTGCTTCTAACACAGATGGTTTTCCTTCGAGAGATACATCTGTTTCTTCAACCTAGCTGGACAGTAATGTTGGGAACAAAATGAGACTCTGTACACCTTGAAAACTCGGATTGGCACTATGAATCCCTTTCAAAAACGAATTCAACTCTCTTAGGGAAACAATGTCCTAGACGCCAAAGCTTACAATGTAGAAAATAACGTTTGGAAAGATACATGTGTTTCTTCTACTCAGCTGAGTCGACCACTTTGGAACAAAGAGAGGGTATGTGAATATTGAAAACCCTAAGTTGCAGGCAGTAATTAATTCAAAAACTTAGTCAATTCTCCCAGGGCAGCAATGTGCTAAATGATCCTGCTTCAAACACAGATAGTTTTCTTTCAATAGATGCATGTGCTTGCTCAACTTAGCTAAATAAGCCTATTGGGAACAAAGACAACCTATCTCCACCTTGGAAAACTTAAGTTGCAGGAAGTATTCCTTTCAATAACTAATTCAGTTCTCACAGGGAAACAAAATGCTAGATGTCTTGCTTCTGATGCAAATTATTTTCTTTGAGTAATACATGTGTTTCTTATTCTCAGCCAGAAAGTCCTCTTTGGAAGAACAGGAGCCTTTAACAACTTTGTTTACTATGATTGGCAGGAAGAATTCCTTTGAAAAACAGTATCTGTTCTCAGAGGGCATACATGCAAGATGTTCCTGCTTGTAATGTAGAGGGTTTCTTTGGAGAGATAAATGTGTTTCTTCAACTCAGCTGGATAGGCCGATATGGAATAAAGAGAGCATATCTTCACCTTGAAATCCTTAATTGCAGGTAGCATTCCTTTCAAAAGCTAACCGAATTCTCACGGGGAATTAATGTGCTAGATCCAGCAGCTTTAAACATAGATGGTTTTCTAGGAGAGAAAAATTGTTTCTTCAAGTCACCAGAATGGGCCTATTTGGATCAAAGTGATCATATAGCAAACTTGAAAAACCTACATTGCAGGACTTAGTACTTTCAAAGTCATACTCCATTTTTACAGGGAAACAATGTGCTGGATGGTCCTACATCTAACACAGATGATTTCTCTTTGAGAGATATATGTGTTTCTTCAAGTTAGCTGGATAGGGCTATTTGGAACAAAATGAACCTTTCTGCATCTTGAAAACTCTGAACAGCAGGAGATACTCCCTTCAAAAACTAACTCAATTGTCACAAGGAAAAATTGTGCTAGTTGCTCCTGCTTCTAAATCCCATGGTTTTCATTCCAGAATACATGTGTCTTCAAGGAAGCTAAATAGGCACATTAGGAACAAAGATTGCCAATCTCCAGCTTGAAAAACGTTAGGAGAAGGAGGTATTACTTTCAAGAATTCATTGAGTTCTCACAAGGAAACAGCGTGCTAGATGCTCCTGCTTCTAAAACAGATGGCTTTCGTTCGAGAGAAGCATCTCTTTTTCCACAAAACTGGACAGTCCTATTTGGAACAAAATGAGCCTCTATCCACTTTTCAAACTCTGATTGGCTGTATGAGTTCCTTTCATAAACTAACTCAGTTCTCACAGCGAAACAATGTCCTAGACGCTGAATCTTATAATGTAGAAGGTTTTCTTTGGAAAGATAGTTGTTTTTCTTGCACTCAGCTGAATAGACCTTTTTGAAACAAAGAGAGGCTATGTGATCCTTGGAAACCTGTGTTGCAGGATTATTTCTTTCTAAAACTCACTGAAATCTGACAGGGAAAAAAATGTGCTAGATCCTGGAGCTTCCAACGTAGATGATTTTTTTTGGAGAGATAAATGCGTTTCTTCAAGTCAGCTGAATGGGACTATTAAGAACAATGTGATCTTATACTTGAAATACCTACGTTGCAGGAGTTAGTACTTGCAAAAAAGTACTCAATTTTCACAGGGAAACAATGTGCTTGATGGTCCCACTTCTAAGACAGACAGTTTCATTTCGAGAGATGTATGTGTTTCTTAATGTTAGCTGGCTAGGTCTCTTTGGAACAAAATGAACCTTAATGCATCTCGAACACTCTGAATGGCAGGAGTCATTCCTTTGAAAAACTAACGCAATAGTCACAGGGAACCAATGTGCCAGATGTTCCTGAGATGGAAGACAATGTATTTCTTTGAAGAGATACATGTTGTACTTCAACTCAGAAAAATATTTCTATTTACAACAAGAAAGCCTATCTAGAGCTTGAAAAACCTCACTTGCAGGAGGTATTCCTTTCAAAAAGTAACCGAATTCTCACAGGGAAACTATGTCCTATATGCTGAAGCTTATAACATAGATGGTTATCTTTGAAGAGACACATGTATATCTGCCACTCAGCTGAATATTCCTATTGAAACAAAGATATCCTATCTCCACCTTCAAAATAATATATGCAGAAGGGAATCCTTTGAAAAGCTATCTAAATTCTCACATGGAAGCGGTGTTCAACACGTTCCTCCTTCTTACACTGATGGTTCACTTTACAGAGATATATGTGTTTCTTCCACTCAGCCGAGTACACCTATTGGTCACAAAGAGAGTCTATCCCCACCTTGAAAAACCTAAGTTTCAGGAAGTATCCCTCTCAAAGTTATACTCAATTTTCACAGGAAACAATGTGCTGGATGCTCCTCTTCTGACATAAATGGTTTCCTTTTGAGAGATAAAGATTTTTCTTAATCTCAGCAGAAAGAACTAATTTGAAGAAACATATCCTATTTCCACCATGAACAGTCTAAGTTACAGCAAGTAAGTATTCCTTTCAAAAACTAATTCAGTTCTCAAATGGAAAAAAGGTTCAAGATGTTCCTCAATCTAACAGAAATGGGGGACCTTGGAGAGATCCATGTGGTTCTTCTCTCAGTGGAAAATACCTATTTGGAACAAAGACAGACGATCTCTGCCTTGAAAATTTTAAGTTAAATGGGTATTCCTTACTAAACTACCTGCGTTCTCACCAGGAAACAATGTGGCAGATGCTCCTGTTCCTGACACAAATGGATTTCTTTTGAGAGATACCTGTGTTTCCTCAAGTCACTGAAATAGGCCTATTTGGAACAAAGACAGCGTACCTCCACCTTGAAATTCAAAGTTGCAGGAAGTATTGCTTTCAAAAACTCTCTCAATTCTCACAGTGAAGCAATGTGCTATATGCTCATGCTTCTGTTACAAATGGATTTCTTTTGAGGTACAAGTGTTTCTACAATTCAGCTGAAAGGGCCTATTTTGAACATAGTGAGCGTATCTCAACCTTGAAAAACATAAGTTGCAAGAAGCATTCCTTTCTAATACTTAATTCTCACAGGTCAAACTATGCTAGATGCTCCTGCTTCTAGTGCACGTGGATTTTCTTCAATAGAGACATATGAATCTTCAACTTAGTTGGACATTCCTATTTGAAACAAAATGACCCTAGGTCCACCTTGAAAACCTTGACTGGCAGTATGAATTCCTTTCAAAAACTAACTCTATCCTCACAGGGAAACAGTGTCCTAGTGCTGAATCTGATAAAGGAGAAGGATGTTGTATAAAAGATGCAAGTGATCCTTCTCCTCAGCTGTGTAAACCCGTTTGGAATAAAGAGCGTCTCTGTGAACCTTGAAAAACACATGTTGCAGGAAATATTTCTTTATAAAACTCAGTAAATTCCCAAAGGGCAACAATTTCCTAGATGCTTCTGCTTCAAACACAGGTGGTTTTCATTTCAAGACATACATGTGCTTGTTCAACTTAGCTAAATAGCCCTACTGGGAAAAAAGGGAGCCTATCTCCACCTGAAAAACCTAAGTTGCAGGAGACATTCCTTTCCACAACAAATTCAGTTCTCAGAGGGAAACAAAGTGCAAGATGTTCTTCCTTCTCACACAAACTGTTTTCTTTGAGTAATAGATGTATTTCTTATACTCAGCAAAGGCCTATTTGGATGAAAACGAGCCTTTATCAACCTTGTTTACTCTGATTGCCAGGACGAATTCCTATGGAAAACTGTATATGTTCTCAGAGGGAAGGTGTGCAAGTTGTTCCTGCTTCTAACGCAGAAGTGTCTCTTTGGAGAGGTTCACGTGTTTTTCTTCAACTCCACTGGATAGGCCAGTATGGAACAAAGAGAGCCAATCCCCACCTTGAAAATCCTAACTTGCAGGAAGTATTCCTTTGAAAACCTAACAGAATTCTCACAGGAAAAGAATGTGCTAGATACTGCAGCTTCTAAAATAGATGGTTTTCTTGGAGAGATAAAAATGGTCTTCTACTCACCTGAATGGACCTATTTGGAAGAAAGAAATCATATCTCAAACTTGAAAAACCTATGTTTCAGGAATTACTCCTTTCAAAACAGTACTCAATTTCATAGGGAAACAATATCCTACCTTATTCTGCTTCTAAAACTGATGGCTTTATTTTGAGAGATATATGTGTTTCTTCAAGTTAGCTGGATAGGCCTCTTGGAAAAAAATGAACTTTTTAGTATCTTGAAAACTGTAAACAGCAAGAGTTATTCCTTTCAAAAACTCAATTATCACAAGGAGACAATGTGCTAGATGTTCCTGAGACAAACAAAAAAGTTTTTCTTTGGAGAGATTCATGTTTGACTTCAACTCAGAAAACTACTTCTATTTGGAACAAGAAAGCCTACCTCCAGCTTGAAAAACCTCAGTTGCTGGAGGTATTCCTTTCAAAAAATAACAAAATTCCAACAGGGAAATAATGTTCTATACGCTGAAGCATATAACATAGATGGTCTTCTTTGGAGAGACACATGTGTATCATCCACGCGGAATATTCCTATTGGAACCAAGTTAGCCGATCTCCACTTTCAAAACCCTTACATGCAGAAAGGATTCCTTTCAAAAGCTAATTAAATTCTCACATGGAAGCAGTGTTCAACACGTTCCTCCTCCTTATATTGGTGGTTCTCTTTACAGAGATATATATATCTTTCTTCCACTCAGCTGAGTAGGCCTATTGGTCACAAAGACAGCCTATCCCCACCTTGAAAAACCTAACTTACAGGAAGTATTCCTTTAAAAAAACGTACTACCAGCTCACGCTTCTGATACAAATAGATTTCTTTTGAGATACAAGTGTTTCTGCAACTCAGCTGAACGGGCCTTTTATTAACATAGTGAGCCTATCTCAACCTTGAAAATCTAAGTTGTAGGAAGTATTCCTTTCTAAAACTTACTCAATTCCCACAGGGAAAAATGTGCTAGATACTCCTGCTTCTAACACAGATGGTTTTCCTTCGAGAGATACATCTGTTTCTTCAACCTAGCTGGACAGTAATGTTGGGAACAAAATGAGACTCTGTACACCTTGAAAACTCGGATTGGCACTATGAATCCCTTTCAAAAACGAATTCAACTCTCTTAGGGAAACAATGTCCTAGACGCCAAAGCTTACAATGTAGAAAATAACGTTTGGAAAGATACATGTGTTTCTTCCACTCAGCTGAGTCGACCACTTTGGAACAAAGAGAGGGTATGTGAATATTGAAAACCCTAAGTTGCAGGCAGTAATTAATTCAAAAACTTAGTCAATTCTCCCAGGGCAGCAATGTGCTAAATGATCCTGCTTCAAACACAGATAGTTTTCTTTCAATAGATGCATGTGCTTGCTCAACTTAGCTAAATAAGCCTATTGGGAACAAAGACAACCTATCTCCACCTTGGAAAACTTAAGTTGCAGGAAGTGTTCCTTTCAATAACTAATTCAGTTCTCACAGGGAAACAAAATGCTAGATGTCTTGCTTCTGATGCAAATTATTTTCTTTGAGTAATACATGTGTTTCTTATTCTCAGCCAGAAAGTCCTCTTTGGAAGAACAGGAGCCTTTAACAACTTTGTTTACTATGATTGGCAGGAAGAATTCCTTTGAAAAACAGTATCTGTTCTCAGAGGGCATACATGCAAGATGTTCCTGCTTGTAATGTAGAGGGTTTCTTTGGAGAGATAAATGTGTTTCTTCAACTCAGCTGGATAGGCCGATATGGAATAAAGAGAGCATATCTTCACCTTGAAATCCTTAATTGCAGGTAGCATTCCTTTCAAAAGCTAACCGAATTCTCACGGGGAATTAATGTGCTAGATCCAGCAGCTTTAAACATAGATGGTTTTCTAGGAGAGAAAAATTGTTTCTTCAAGTCACCAGAATGGGCCTATTTGGATCAAAGTGATCATATAGCAAACTTGAAAAACCTACATTGCAGGACTTAGTACTTTCAAAGTCATACTCCATTTTTACAGGGAAACAATGTGCTGGATGGTCCTACATCTAACACAGATGATTTCTCTTTGAGAGATATATGTGTTTCTTCAAGTTAGCTGGATAGGGCTATTTGGAACAAAATGAACCTTTCTGCATCTTGAAAACTCTGAACAGCAGGAGATACTCCCTTCAAAAACTAACTCAATTGTCACAAGGAAAAATTGTGCTAGTTGCTCCTGCTTCTAAATCCCATGGTTTTCATTCCAGAATACATGTGTCTTCAAGGAAGCTAAATAGGCACATTAGGAACAAAGATTGCCAATCTCCAGCTTGAAAAACGTTAGGAGAAGGAGGTATTACTTTCAAGAATTCATTGAGTTCTCACAAGGAAACAGCGTGCTAGATGCTCCTGCTTCTAAAACAGATGGCTTTCGTTCGAGAGAAGCATCTCTTTTTCCACAAAACTGGACAGTCCTATTTGGAACAAAATGAGCCTCTGTCCACTTTTGAAACTCTGATTGGCTGTATGAGTTCCTTTCATAAACTAACTCAGTTCTCACAGCGAAACAATGTCCTAGACGCTGAATCTTATAATGTAGAAGGTTTTCTTTGGAAAGATAGTTGTTTTTCTTGCACTCAGCTGAATAGACCTTTTTGAAACAAAGAGAGGCTATGTGATCCTTGGAAACCTGTGTTGCAGGATTATTTCTTTCTAAAACTCACTGAAATCTGACAGGGAAAAAAATGTGCTAGATCCTGGAGCTTCCAACATAGATGATTTTTTTTGGAGAGATAAATGCGTTTCTTCAAGTCAGCTGAATGGGACTATTAAGAACAAAGTGATCTTATACTTGAAATACCTACGTTGCAGGAGTTAGTACTTGCAAAAAAGTACTCAATTTTCACAGGGAAACAATGTGCTTGATGGTCCTACTTCTAAGACAGACAGTTTCATTTCGAGAGATTTATGTGTTTCTTAATGTTAGCTGGCTAGGTCTCTTTGGAACAAAATGAACCTTAATGCATCTCGAACACTCTGAATGGCAGGAGTCATTCCTTTGAAAAACTAACGCAATCGTCACAGGGAACCAATGTGCCAGATGTTCCTGAGATGAAAAACAATGTATTTCTTTGAAGAGATACATGTTGTACTTCAACTCAGAAAAATATTTCTATTTACAACAAGAAAGCCTATCTAGAGCTTGAAAAACCTCACTTGCAGGAGGTATTCCTTTCAAAAAGTAACAGAATTCTCACAGGGAAACAATGTCCTATATGCTGAAGCTTATAACATAGATGGTTATCTTTGAAGAGACACATGTATATCTGCCACTCAGCTGAATATTCCTATTGAAACAAAGATATCCTATCTCCACCTTCAAAATAATACATGCAGAAGGGAATCCTTTGAAAAGCTATCTAAATTCTCACATGGAAGCGGTGTTCAACACGTTCCTCCTTCTTACACTGATGGTTCACTTTACAGAGATATATGTGTTTCTTCCACTCAGCCGAGTACACCTATTGGTCACAAAGAGAGTCTATCCCCACCTTGAAAAACCTAAGTTTCAGGAAGTATCCCTTTCAAAGTTATACTCAATTTTCACAGGAAACAATGTGCTGGATGCTCCTCTTCTGACATAAATGGTTTCCTTTTGAGAGATAAAGATTTTTCTTAATCTCAGCAGAAAGAACTAATTTGAAGAAACATATCCTATTTCCACCATGAACAGTCTAAGTTACAGCAAGTAAGTATTCCTTTCAAAAACTAATTCAGTTCTCAAATGGAAAAAAGGTTCAAGATGTTCCTCAATCTAACAGAAATGGGGGACCTTGGAGAGATCCATGTGGTTCTTCTCTCAGTGGAAAATACCTATTTGGAACAAAGACAGACGATCTCTGCCTTGAAAATTTTAAGTTAAATGGGTATTCCTTACTAAACTACCTGCGTTCTCACCAGGAAACAATGTGGCAGATGCTCCTGTTCCTGACACAAATGGATTTCTTTTGAGAGATACCTGTGTTTCCTCAAGTCACTGAAATAGGCCTATTTGGAACAAAGACAGCGTACCTCCACCTTGAAATTCAAAGTTGCAGGAAGTATTGCTTTCAAAAACTCTCTCAATTCTCACAGTGAAGCAATGTGCTATATGCTCATGCTTCTGTTACAAATGGATTTCTTTTGAGGTACAAGTGTTTCTACAATTCAGCTGAAAGGGCCTATTTTGAACATAGTGAGCGTATCTCAACCTTGAAAAACATAAGTTGCAAGAAGCATTCCTTTCTAATACTTAATTCTCACAGGTCAAACTATGCTAGATGCTCCTGCTTCTAGTGCACGTGGATTTTCTTCAATAGAGACATATGAATCTTCAACTTAGTTGGACATTCCTATTTGAAACAAAATGACCCTAGGTCCACCTTGAAAACCTTGACTGGCAGTATGAATTCCTTTCAAAAACTAACTCTATCCTCACAGGGAAACAGTGTCCTAGTGCTGAATCTGATAAAGGAGAAGGATGTTGTATAAAAGATGCAAGTGATCCTTCTCCTCAGCTGTGTAAACCCGTTTGGAATAAAGAGCGTCTCTGTGAACCTTGAAAAACACATGTTGCAGGAAATATTTCTTTATAAAACTCAGTAAATTCCCAAAGGGCAACAATTTCCTAGATGCTTCTGCTTCAAACACAGGTGGTTTTCATTTCAAGACATACATGTGCTTGTTCAACTTAGCTAAATAGCCCTACTGGGAAAAAAGGGAGCCTATCTCCACCTGAAAAACCTAAGTTGCAGGAGACATTCCTTTCCACAACAAATTCAGTTCTCAGAGGGAAACAAAGTGCAAGATGTTCTTCCTTCTCACACAAACTGTTTTCTTTGAGTAATAGATGTATTTCTTATACTCAGCAAAGGCCTATTTGGATGAAAACGAGCCTTTATCAACCTTGTTTACTCTGATTGCCAGGACGAATTCCTATGGAAAACTGTATATGTTCTCAGAGGGAAGGTGTGCAAGTTGTTCCTGCTTCTAACGCAGAAGTGTCTCTTTGGAGAGGTTCACGTGTTTTTCTTCAACTCCACTGGATAGGCCAGTATGGAACAAAGAGAGCCAATCCCCACCTTGAAAATCCTAACTTGCAGGAAGTATTCCTTTGAAAACCTAACAGAATTCTCACAGGAAAAGAATGTGCTAGATACTGCAGCTTCTAAAATAGATGGTTTTCTTGGAGAGATAAAAATGGTCTTCTACTCACCTGAATGGACCTATTTGGAAGAAAGAAATCATATCTCAAACTTGAAAAACCTATGTTTCAGGAATTACTCCTTTCAAAACAGTACTCAATTTCATAGGGAAACAATATCCTACCTTATTCTGCTTCTAAAACTGATGGCTTTATTTTGAGAGATATATGTGTTTCTTCAAGTTAGCTGGATAGGCCTCTTGGAAAAAAATGAACTTTTTAGTATCTTGAAAACTGTAAACAGCAAGAGTTATTCCTTTCAAAAACTCAATTATCACAAGGAGACAATGTGCTAGATGTTCCTGAGACAAACAAAAAAGTTTTTCTTTGGAGAGATTCATGTTTGACTTCAACTCAGAAAACTACTTCTATTTGGAACAAGAAAGCCTACCTCCAGCTTGAAAAACCTCAGTTGCTGGAGGTATTCCTTTCAAAAAATAACAAAATTCCAACAGGGAAATAATGTTCTATACGCTGAAGCATATAACATAGATGGTCTTCTTTGGAGAGACACATGTGTATCATCCACGCGGAATATTCCTATTGGAACCAAGTTAGCCGATCTCCACTTTCAAAACCCTTACATGCAGAAAGGATTCCTTTCAAAAGCTAATTAAATTCTCACATGGAAGCAGTGTTCAACACGTTCCTCCTCCTTATATTGGTGGTTCTCTTTACAGAGATATATATATCTTTCTTCCACTCAGCTGAGTAGGCCTATTGGTCACAAAGACAGCCTATCCCCACCTTGAAAAACCTAACTTACAGGAAGTATTCCTTTAAAAAAACGTACTACCAGCTCACGCTTCTGATACAAATAGATTTCTTTTGAGATACAAGTGTTTCTGCAACTCAGCTGAACGGGCCTTTTATTAACATAGTGAGCCTATCTCAACCTTGAAAATCTAAGTTGTAGGAAGTATTCCTTTCTAAAACTTACTCAATTCCCACAGGGAAAAATGTGCTAGATACTCCTGCTTCTAACACAGATGGTTTTCCTTCGAGAGATACATCTGTTTCTTCAACCTAGCTGGACAGTAATGTTGGGAACAAAATGAGACTCTGTACACCTTGAAAACTCGGATTGGCACTATGAATCCCTTTCAAAAACGAATTCAACTCTCTTAGGGAAACAATGTCCTAGACGCCAAAGCTTACAATGTAGAAAATAACGTTTGGAAAGATACATGTGTTTCTTCCACTCAGCTGAGTCGACCACTTTGGAACAAAGAGAGGGTATGTGAATATTGAAAACCCTAAGTTGCAGGCAGTAATTAATTCAAAAACTTAGTCAATTCTCCCAGGGCAGCAATGTGCTAAATGATCCTGCTTCAAACACAGATAGTTTTCTTTCAATAGATGCATGTGCTTGCTCAACTTAGCTAAATAAGCCTATTGGGAACAAAGACAACCTATCTCCACCTTGGAAAACTTAAGTTGCAGGAAGTGTTCCTTTCAATAACTAATTCAGTTCTCACAGGGAAACAAAATGCTAGATGTCTTGCTTCTGATGCAAATTATTTTCTTTGAGTAATACATGTGTTTCTTATTCTCAGCCAGAAAGTCCTCTTTGGAAGAACAGGAGCCTTTAACAACTTTGTTTACTATGATTGGCAGGAAGAATTCCTTTGAAAAACAGTATCTGTTCTCAGAGGGCATACATGCAAGATGTTCCTGCTTGTAATGTAGAGGGTTTCTTTGGAGAGATAAATGTGTTTCTTCAACTCAGCTGGATAGGCCGATATGGAATAAAGAGAGCATATCTTCACCTTGAAATCCTTAATTGCAGGTAGCATTCCTTTCAAAAGCTAACCGAATTCTCACGGGGAATTAATGTGCTAGATCCAGCAGCTTTAAACATAGATGGTTTTCTAGGAGAGAAAAATTGTTTCTTCAAGTCACCAGAATGGGCCTATTTGGATCAAAGTGATCATATAGCAAACTTGAAAAACCTACATTGCAGGACTTAGTACTTTCAAAGTCATACTCCATTTTTACAGGGAAACAATGTGCTGGATGGTCCTACATCTAACACAGATGATTTCTCTTTGAGAGATATATGTGTTTCTTCAAGTTAGCTGGATAGGGCTATTTGGAACAAAATGAACCTTTCTGCATCTTGAAAACTCTGAACAGCAGGAGATACTCCCTTCAAAAACTAACTCAATTGTCACAAGGAAAAATTGTGCTAGTTGCTCCTGCTTCTAAATCCCATGGTTTTCATTCCAGAATACATGTGTCTTCAAGGAAGCTAAATAGGCACATTAGGAACAAAGATTGCCAATCTCCAGCTTGAAAAACGTTAGGAGAAGGAGGTATTACTTTCAAGAATTCATTGAGTTCTCACAAGGAAACAGCGTGCTAGATGCTCCTGCTTCTAAAACAGATGGCTTTCGTTCGAGAGAAGCATCTCTTTTTCCACAAAACTGGACAGTCCTATTTGGAACAAAATGAGCCTCTGTCCACTTTTGAAACTCTGATTGGCTGTATGAGTTCCTTTCATAAACTAACTCAGTTCTCACAGCGAAACAATGTCCTAGACGCTGAATCTTATAATGTAGAAGGTTTTCTTTGGAAAGATAGTTGTTTTTCTTGCACTCAGCTGAATAGACCTTTTTGAAACAAAGAGAGGCTATGTGATCCTTGGAAACCTGTGTTGCAGGATTATTTCTTTCTAAAACTCACTGAAATCTGACAGGGAAAAAAATGTGCTAGATCCTGGAGCTTCCAACATAGATGATTTTTTTTGGAGAGATAAATGCGTTTCTTCAAGTCAGCTGAATGGGACTATTAAGAACAAAGTGATCTTATACTTGAAATACCTACGTTGCAGGAGTTAGTACTTGCAAAAAAGTACTCAATTTTCACAGGGAAACAATGTGCTTGATGGTCCCACTTCTAAGACAGACAGTTTCATTTCGAGAGATTTATGTGTTTCTTAATGTTAGCTGGCTAGGTCTCTTTGGAACAAAATGAACCTTAATGCATCTCGAACACTCTGAATGGCAGGAGTCATTCCTTTGAAAAACTAACGCAATCGTCACAGGGAACCAATGTGCCAGATGTTCCTGAGATGAAAAACAATGTATTTCTTTGAAGAGATACATGTTGTACTTCAACTCAGAAAAATATTTCTATTTACAACAAGAAAGCCTATCTAGAGCTTGAAAAACCTCACTTGCAGGAGGTATTCCTTTCAAAAAGTAACAGAATTCTCACAGGGAAACAATGTCCTATATGCTGAAGCTTATAACATAGATGGTTATCTTTGAAGAGACACATGTATATCTGCCACTCAGCTGAATATTCCTATTGAAACAAAGATATCCTATCTCCACCTTCAAAATAATACATGCAGAAGGGAATCCTTTGAAAAGCTATCTAAATTCTCACATGGAAGCGGTGTTCAACACGTTCCTCCTTCTTACACTGATGGTTCACTTTACAGAGATATATGTGTTTCTTCCACTCAGCCGAGTACACCTATTGGTCACAAAGAGAGTCTATCCCCACCTTGAAAAACCTGTTTCAGGAAGTATCCCTTTCAAAGTTATACTCAATTTTCACAGGAAACAATGTGCTGGATGCTCCTCTTCTGACATAAATGGTTTCCTTTTGAGAGATAAAGATTTTTCTTAATCTCAGCAGAAAGAACTAATTTGAAGAAACATATCCTATTTCCACCATGAACAGTCTAAGTTACAGCAAGTAAGTATTCCTTTCAAAAACTAATTCAGTTCTCAAATGGAAAAAAGGTTCAAGATGTTCCTCAATCTAACAGAAATGGGGGACCTTGGAGAGATCCATGTGGTTCTTCTCTCAGTGGAAAATACCTATTTGGAACAAAGACAGACGATCTCTGCCTTGAAAATTTTAAGTTAAATGGGTATTCCTTACTAAACTACCTGTGTTCTCACCAGGAAACAATGTGGCAGATGCTCCTGTTCCTGACACAAATGGATTTCTTTTGAGAGATACCTGTGTTTCCTCAAGTCACTGAAATAGGCCTATTTGGAACAAAGACAGCGTACCTCCACCTTGAAATTCAAAGTTGCAGGAAGTATTGCTTTCAAAAACTCTCTCAATTCTCACAGTGAAGCAATGTGCTATATGCTCATGCTTCTGTTACAAATGGATTTCTTTTGAGGTACAAGTGTTTCTACAATTCAGCTGAAAGGGCCTATTTTGAACATAGTGAGCGTATCTCAACCTTGAAAAACATAAGTTGCAAGAAGCATTCCTTTCTAATACTTAATTCTCACAGGTCAAACTATGCTAGATGCTCCTGCTTCTAGTGCACGTGGATTTTCTTCAATAGAGACATATGAATCTTCAACTTAGTTGGACATTCCTATTTGAAACAAAATGACCCTAGGTCCACCTTGAAAACCTTGACTGGCAGTATGAATTCCTTTCAAAAACTAACTCTATCCTCACAGGGAAACAGTGTCCTAGTGCTGAATCTGATAAAGGAGAAGGATGTTGTATAAAAGATGCAAGTGATCCTTCTCCTCAGCTGTGTAAACCCGTTTGGAATAAAGAGCGTCTCTGTGAACCTTGAAAAACACATGTTGCAGGAAATATTTCTTTATAAAACTCAGTAAATTCCCAAAGGGCAACAATTTCCTAGATGCTTCTGCTTCAAACACAGGTGGTTTTCATTTCAAGACATACATGTGCTTGTTCAACTTAGCTAAATAGCCCTACTGGGAAAAAAGGGAGCCTATCTCCACCTGAAAAACCTAAGTTGCAGGAGATATTCCTTTCCACAACAAATTCAGTTCTCAGAGGGAAACAAAGTGCAAGATGTTCTTCCTTCTCACACAAACTGTTTTCTTTGAGTAATAGATGTATTTCTTATACTCAGCAAAGGCCTATTTGGATGAAAACGAGCCTTTATCAACCTTGTTTACTCTGATTGCCAGGACGAATTCCTATGGAAAACTGTATATGTTCTCAGAGGGAAGGTATGCAAGTTGTTCCTGCTTCTAACGCAGAAGTGTCTCTTTGGAGAGGTTCACGTGTTTTTCTTCAACTCCACTGGATAGGCCAGTATGGAACAAAGAGAGCCAATCCCCACCTTGAAAATCCTAACTTGCAGGAAGTATTCCTTTGAAAACCTAACAGAATTCTCACAGGAAAAGAATGTGCTAGATACTGCAGCTTCTAAAATAGATGGTTTTCTTGGAGAGATAAAAATGGTCTTCTACTCACCTGAATGGACCTATTTGGAAGAAAGAAATCATATCTCAAACTTGAAAAACCTATGTTTCAGGAATTACTCCTTTCAAAACAGTACTCAATTTCATAGGGAAACAATATCCTACCTTATTCTGCTTCTAAAACTGATGGCTTTATTTTGAGAGATATATGTGTTTCTTCAAGTTAGCTGGATAGGCCTCTTGGAAAAAAATGAACTTTTCAGTATCTTGAAAACTGTAAACAGCAAGAGTTATTCCTTTCAAAAACTCAATTATCACAAGGAGACAATGTGCTAGATGTTCCTGAGACAAACAAAAAAGTTTTTCTTTGGAGAGATTCATGTTTGACTTCAACTCAGAAAACTACTTCTATTTGGAACAAGAAAGCCTACCTCCAGCTTGAAAAACCTCAGTTGCTGGAGGTATTCCTTTCAAAAAATAACAAAATTCCAACAGGGAAATAATGTTCTATACGCTGAAGCATATAACATAGATGGTCTTCTTTGGAGAGACACATGTGTATCATCCACGTGGAATATTCCTATTGGAACCAAGTTAGCCGATCTCCACTT
Source organism: Castor canadensis (assembly GCF_047511655.1). Taxonomy (NCBI): domain Eukaryota; kingdom Metazoa; phylum Chordata; class Mammalia; order Rodentia; family Castoridae; genus Castor; species Castor canadensis. The sequence continues at coordinate 34,758,540 of NC_133402.1, read as the reverse complement.
TCAAAACCCTTACATGCAGAAAGGATTCCTTTCAAAAGCTAATTAAATTCTCACATGGAAGCAGTGTTCAACACGTTCCTCCTCCTTATACTGGTGGTTCTCTTTACAGAGATATATATATCTTTCTTCCACTCAGCTGAGTAGGCCTATTGGTCACAAAGACAGCCTATCCCCACCTTGAAAAACCTAACTTACAGGAAGTATTCCTTTAAAAAAACGTACTACCTGCTCATGCTTCTGATACAAATAGATTTCTTTTGAGATACAAGTGTTTCTGCAACTCAGCTGAACGGGCCTTTTATTAACATAGTGAGCCTATCTCAACCTTGAAAAATCTAAGTTGTAGGAAGTATTCCTTTCTAAAACTTACTCAATTCCCACAGGGAAAAATGTGCTAAATACTCCTGCTTCTAACACAGATGGTTTTCCTTCGAGAGATACATCTGTTTCTTCAACCTAGCTGGACAGTAATGTTGGGAACAAAATGAGACTCTGTACACCTTGAAAACTCGGATTGGCACTATGAATCCCTTTCAAAAACGAATTCAACTCTCTTAGGGAAACAATGTCCTAGACGCCAAAGCTTACAATGTAGAAAATAACGTTTGGAAAGATACATGTGTTTCTTCCACTCAGCTGAGTCGACCACTTTGGAACAAAGAGAGGGTATGTGAATATTGAAAACCCTAAGTTGCAGGCAGTAATTAATTCAAAAACTTAGTCAATTCTCCCAGGGCAGCAATGTGCTAAATGATCCTGCTTCAAACACAGACAGTTTTCTTTCAATAGATGCATGTGCTTGCTCAACTTAGCTAAATAAGCCTATTGGGAACAAAGACAACCTATCTCCACCTTGGAAAACTTAAGTTGCAGGAAGTATTCCTTTCAATAACTAATTCAGTTCTCACAGGGAAACAAAATGCTAGATGTCTTGCTTCTGATGCAAATTGTTTTGTTTGAGTAATACATGTGTTTCTTATTCTCAGCCAGAAAGTCCTCTTTGGAAGAACAGGAGCCTTTAACAACCTTGTTTACTATGATTGGCAGGAAGAATTCCTTTGAAAAACAGTATCTGTTCTCAGAGGGTATACATGCAAGATGTTCCTGCTTGTAATGTAGAGGGTTCCTTTGGAGAGATAAATGTGTTTCTTCAACTCAGCTGGATAGGCCGATATGGAATAAAGAGAGCATATGTTCACCTTGAAATCCTTAATTGCAGGTAGCATTCCTTTCAAAAGCTAACCGAATTCTCACGGGGAATTAATGTGCTAGATCCAGCAGCTTTAAACATAGATGGTTTTCTAGGAGAGAAAAATTGTTTCTTCAAGTCACCAGAATGGGCCTATTTGGATCAAAGTGATCATATAGCAAACTTGAAAAACCTACATTGCAGGACTTAGTACTTTCAAAGTCATACTCCATTTTTACAGGGAAACAATGTGCTGGATGGTCCTACATCTAACACAGATGATTTCTCTTTGAGAGATATATGTGTTTCTTCAAGTTAGCTGGATAGGGCTATTTGGAACAAAATGAACCTTTCTGCATCTTGAAAACTCTGAACAGCAGGAGATACTCCCTTCAAAAACTAACTCAATTGTCACAAGGAAAAAATGTGCTAGTTGCTCCTGCTTCTAAATCCCATGGTTTTCATTCCAGAATACATGTGTCTTCAAGGAAGCTAAATAGGCAAATTAGGAACAAAGATTGCCAATCTCCAGCTTGAAAAACGTTAGGAGAAGGAGGTATTACTTTCAAGAATTCATTCAGTTCTCACAAGGAAAGAGCGTGCTAGATGCTCCTGCTTCTAAAACAGATGGCTTTCGTTCGAGAGAAGCATCTCTTTTTCCACAAAACTGGACAGTCCTATTTGGAACAAAATGAGCCTCTGTCCACTTTTCAAACTCTGATTGGCTGTATGAGTTCCTTTCATAAACTAACTCAGTTCTCACAGCGAAACAATGTCCTAGACGCTGAATCTTATAATGTAGAAGGTTTTCTTTGGAAAGATAGTTGTTTTTCTTGCACTCAGCTGAATAGACCTTTTTGAAACAAAGAGAGGCTATGTGATCCTTGGAAACCTGTGTTGCAGGATTATTTCTTTCTAAAACTCACTGAAATCTGACAGGGAAAAAAATGTGCTAGATCCTGGAGCTTCCAACATAGATGATTTTTTTTGGAGAGATAAATGCATTTCTTCAAGTCAGCTGAATGGGACTATTAAGAACAAAGTGATCTTATACTTGAAATACCTACGTTGCAGGAGTTAGTACTTGCAAAAAAGTACTCAATTTTCACAGGGAAACAATGTGCTTGATGGTCCCACTTCTAAGACAGACAGTTTCATTTCGAGAGATGTATGTGTTTCTTAATGTTAGCTAGCTAGGTCTCTTTGGAACAAAATGAACCTTAATGCATCTCGAACACTCTGAATGGCAGGAGTCATTCCTTTGAAAAACTAACGCAATCGTCACAGGGAACCAATGTGCCAGATGTTCCTGACATGAAAAACAATGTATTTCTTTGAAGAGATACATGTTGTACTTCAACTCAGAAAAATATTTCTATTTACAGCAAGAAAGCCTATCTAGAGCTTGAAAAACCTCACTTGCAGGAGGTATTCCTTTCAAAAAGTAACAGAATTCTCACAGGGAAACAGTGTCCTATATGCTGAAGCTTATAACATAGATGGTTATCTTTGAAGAGACACATGTATATCTGCCACTCAGCTGAATATTCCTATTGAAACAAAGATATCCTATCTCCACCTTCAAAATAATACATGCAGAAGGGAATCCTTTGAAAAGCTATCTAAATTCTCACATGGAAGCGGTGTTCAACACGTTCCTCCTTCTTACACTGATGGTTCACTTTACAGAGATATATGTGTTTCTTCCACTCAGCCGAGTACACCTATTGGTCACAAAGAGAGTCTATCCCCACCTTGAAAAACCTAAGTTTCAGGAAGTATCCCTTTCAAAGTTATACTCAATTTTCACAGGAAACAATGTGCTGGATGCTCCTCTTCTGACATAAATGGTTTCCTTTTGAGAGATAAAGATTTTTCTTAATCTCAGCAGAAAGAACTAATTTGAGGAAACATATCCTATTTCCACCATGAACAGTCTAAGTTACAGCAAGTAAGTATTCCTTTCAAAAACTAATTCAGTTCTCAAATGGAAAAAAGGTTCAAGATGTTCCTCAATCTAACAGAAATGGGGGACCTTGGAGAGATCCATGTGGTTCTTCTCTCAGTGGAAAATACCTATTTGGAACAAAGACAGACGATCTCTGCCTTGAAAATTTTAAGTTAAATGGGTATTCCTTACTAAACTACCTGCGTTCTCACCAGGAAACAATGTGGTAGATGCTCCTGTTCCTGACACAAATGGATTTCTTTTGAGAGATACCTGTGTTTCCTCAAGTCACTGAAATAGGCCTATTTGGAACAAAGACAGCGTACCTCCACCTTGAAATTCAAAGTTGCAGGAAGTATTGCTTTCAAAAACTCTCTCAATTCTCACAGTGAAGCAATGTGCTATATGCTCATGCTTCTGTTACAAATGGATTTCTTTTGAGGTACAAGTGTTTCTACAATTCAGCTGAAAGGGCCTATTTTGAACATAGTGAGCGTATCTCAACCTTGAAAAACATAAGTTGCAAGAAGCATTCCTTTCTAATACTTAATTCTCACAGGTCAAACTATGCTAGATGCTCCTGCTTCTAGTGCACGTGGATTTTCTTCAATAGAAACATATGAATCTTCAACTTAGTTGGACATTCCTATTTGAAACAAAATGACCCTAGGTCCACCTTGAAAACCTTGACTGGCAGTATGAATTCCTTTCAAAAACTAACTCTATCCTCACAGGGAAACAGTGTCCTAGTGCTGAATCTGATAAAGGAGAAGGATGTTGTATAAAAGATGCAAGTGATCCTTCTCCTCAGCTGTGTAAACCCGTTTGGAATGAAGAGCGTCTCTGTGAACCTTGAAAAACACATGTTGCAGGAAATATTTCTTTATAAAACTCAGTAAATTCCCAAAGGGCAACAATTTCCTACATGCTTCTGCTTCAAACACAGGTGGTTTTCATTTCAAGACATACATGTGCTTGTTCAACTTAGCTAAATAGCCCTACTGGGAAAAAAGGGAGCCTATCTCCACCTGAAAAACCTAAGTTGCAGGAGATATTCCTTTCCACAACAAATTCAGTTCTCAGAGGGAAACAAAGTGCAAGATGTTCTTCCTTCTCACACAAACTGTTTTCTTTGAGTAATAGATGTATTTCTTATACTCAGCAAAGGCCTATTTGGATGAAAACGAGCCTTTATCAACCTTGTTTACTCTGATTGCCAGGACGAATTCCTATGGAAAACTGTATATGTTCTCAGAGGGAAGTTATGCAAGTTGTTCCTGCTTCTAACGCAGAAGTGTCTCTTTGGAGAGGTTCACGTGTTTTTCTTCAACTCCACTGGATAGGCCAGTATGGAACAAAGAGAGCCAATCCCCACCTTGAAAATCCTAACTTGCAGGAAGTATTCCTTTGAAAACCTAACAGAATTCTCACAGGAAAAGAATGTGCTAGATACTGCAGCTTCTAAAATAGATGGTTTTCTTGGAGAGATAAAAATGGTCTTCTACTCACCTGAATGGACCTATTTGGAAGAAAGAAATCATATCTGAAACTTGAAAAACCTATGTTTCAGGAATTACTCCTCTCAAAACAGTACTCAATTTCATAGGGAAACAATATCCTACCTTATTCTGCTTCTAAAACTGATGGCTTTATTTTGAGAGATATATGTGTTTCTTCAAGTTAGCTGGATAGGCCTCTTGGAAAAAAATGAACTTTTCAGTATCTTGAAAACTGTAAACAGCAAGAGTTATTCCTTTCAAAAACTCAATTATCACAAGGAGACAATGTGCTAGATGTTCCTGAGACAAACAAAAAAGTGTTTCTTTGGAGAGATTCATGTTTGACTTCAACTCAGAAAACTACTTCTATTTGGAACAAGAAAGCCTACCTCCAGCTTGAAAAACCTCAGTTGCTGGAGGTATTCCTTTCAAAAAATAACAAAATTCCAACAGGGAAATAATGTTCTATACGCTGAAGCATATAACATAGATGGTCTTCTTTGGAGAGACACATGTGTATCATCCACGTGGAATATTCCTATTGGAACCAAGTTAGCCGATCTCCACTTTCAAAACCCTTACATGCAGAAAGGATTCCTTTCAAAAGCTAATTAAATTCTCACATGGAAGCAGTGTTCAACACGTTCCTCCTCCTTATACTGGTGGTTCTCTTTACAGAGATATATATATCTTTCTTCCACTCAGCTGAGTAGGCCTATTGGTCACAAAGACAGCCTATCCCCACCTTGAAAAACCTAACTTACAGGAAGTATTCCTTTAAAAAAACGTACTACCTGCTCATGCTTCTGATACAAATAGATTTCTTTTGAGATACAAGTGTTCCTGCAACTCAGCTGAACGGGCCTTTTATTAACATAGTGAGCCTATCTCAACCTTGAAAAATCTAAGTTGTAGGAAGTATTCCTTTCTAAAACTTACTCAATTCCCACAGGGAAAAATGTGCTAGATACTCCTGCTTCTAACACAGATGGTTTTCCTTCGAGAGATACATCTGTTTCTTCAACCTAGCTGGACAGTAATGTTGGGAACAAAATGAGACTCTGTACACCTTGAAAACTCGGATTGGCACTATGAATCCCTTTCAAAAACGAATTCAACTCTCTTAGGGAAACAATGTCCTAGACGCCGAAGCTTACAATGTAGAAAATAACGTTTGGAAAGATACATGTGTTTCTTCCACTCAGCTGAGTCGACCACTTTGGAACAAAGAGAGGGTATGTGAATATTGAAAACCCTAAGTTGCAGGCAGTAATTAATTCAAAAACTTAGTCAATTCTCCCAGGGCAGCAATGTGCTAAATGATCCTGCTTCAAACACAGATAGTTTTCTTTCAATAGATGCATGTGCTTGCTCAACTTAGCTAAATAAGCCTATTGGGAACAAAGACAACCTATCTCCACCTTGGAAAACTTAAGTTGCAGGAAGTGTTCCTTTCAATAACTAATTCAGTTCTCACAGGGAAACAAAATGCTAGATGTCTTGCTTCTGATGCAAATTGTTTTGTTTGAGTAATACATGTGTTTCTTATTCTCAGCCAGAAAGTCCTCTTTGGAAGAACAGGAGCCTTTAACAACCTTGTTTACTATGATTGGCAGGAAGAATTCCTTTGAAAAACAGTATCTGTTCTCAGAGGGCATACATGCAAGATGTTCCTGCTTGTAATGTAGAGGGTTTCTTTGGAGAGATAAATGTGTTTCTTCAACTCAGCTGGATAGGCCGATATGGAATAAAGAGAGCATATCTTCACCTTGAAATCCTTAATTGCAGGTAGCATTCCTTTCAAAAGCTAACCGAATTCTCACAGTGAATTAATGTGCTAGATCCAGCAGCTTTAAACATAGATGGTTTTCTAGGAGAGAAAAATTGTTTCTTCAAGTCACCAGAATGGGCCTATTTGGATCAAAGTGATCATATAGCAAACTTGAAAAACCTACATTGCAGGACTTAGTACTTTCAAAGTCATACTCCATTTTTACAGGGAAACAATGTGCTGGATGGTCCTACATCTAACACAGATGATTTCACTTTGAGAGATATATGTGTTTCTTCAAGTTAGCTGGATAGGGCTATTTGGAACAAAATGAACCTTTCTGCATCTTGAAAACTCTGAACAGCAGGAGATACTCCCTTCAAAAACTAACTCAATTGTCACAAGGAAAAAATGTGCTAGTTGCTCCTGCTTCTAAATCCCATGGTTTTCATTCCAGAATACATGTGTCTTCAAGGTAGCTAAATAGGCAAATTAGGAACAAAGATTGCCAATCTCCAGCTTGAAAAACGTTAGGAGAAGGAGGTATTACTTTCAAGAATTCATTCAGTTCTCACAAGGAAACAGCGTGCTAGATGCTCCTGCTTCTAAAACAGATGGCTTTCGTTCGAGAGAAGCATCTCTTTTTCCACAAAACTGGACAGTCCTATTTGGAACAAAATGAGCCTCTGTCCACTTTTGAAACTCTGATTGGCTGTATGAGTTCCTTTCATAAACTAACTCAGTTCTCACAGCGAAACAATGTCCTAGACGCTGAATCTTATAATGTAGAAGGTTTTCTTTGGAAAGATAGTTGTTTTTCTTGCACTCAGCTGAATAGACCTTTTTGAAACAAAGAGAGGCTATGTGATCCTTGGAAACCTGTGTTGCAGGATTATTTCTTTCTAAAACTCACTGAAATCTGACAGGGAAAAAAATGTGCTAGATCCTGGAGCTTCCAACATAGATGATTTTTTTTGGAGAGATAAATGCGTTTCTTCAAGTCAGCTGAATGGGACTATTAAGAACAAAGTGATCTTATACTTGAAATACCTACGTTGCAGGAGTTAGTACTTGCAAAAAAGTACTCAATTTTCACAGGGAAACAATGTGCTTGATGGTCCCACTTCTAAGACAGACAGTTTCATTTCGAGAGATGTATGTGTTTCTTAATGTTAGCTGGCTAGGTCTCTTTGGAACAAAATGAACCTTAATGCATCTCGAACACTCTGAATGGCAGGAGTCATTCCTTTGAAAAACTAACGCAATCGTCACAGGGAACCAATGTGCCAGATGTTCCTGAGATGAAAAACAATGTATTTCTTTGAAGAGATACATGTTGTACTTCAACTCAGAAAAATATTTCTATTTACAACAAGAAAGCCTATCTAGAGCTTGAAAAACCTCACTTGCAGGAGGTATTCCTTTCAAAAAGTAACAGAATTCTCACAGGGAAACAATGTCCTATATGCTGAAGCTTATAACATAGATGGTTATCTTTGAAGAGACACATGTATATCTGCCACTCAGCTGAATATTCCTATTGAAACAAAGATATCCTATCTCCACCTTCAAAATAATACATGCAGAAGGGAATCCTTTGAAAAGCTATCTAAATTCTCACATGGAAGCGGTGTTCAACACGTTCCTCCTTCTTACACTGATGGTTCACTTTACAGAGATATATGTGTTTCTTCCACTCAGCCGAGTACACCTATTGGTCACAAAGAGAGTCTATCCCCACCTTGAAAAACCTAAGTTTCAGGAAGTATCCCTTTCAAAGTTATACTCAATTTTCACAGGAAACAATGTGCTGGATGCTCCTCTTCTGACATAAATGGTTTCCTTTTGAGAGATAAAGATTTTTCTTAATCTCAGCAGAAAGAACTAATTTGAAGAAACATATCCTATTTCCACCATGAACAGTCTAAGTTACAGCAAGTAAGTATTCCTTTCAAAAACTAATTCAGTTCTCAAATGGAAAAAAGGTTCAAGATGTTCCTCAATCTAACAGAAATGGGGGACCTTGGAGAGATCCATGTGGTTCTTCTCTCAGTGGAAAATACCTATTTGGAACAAAGACAGACGATCTCTGCCTTGAAAATTTTAAGTTAAATGGGTATTCCTTACTAAACTACCTGCGTTCTCACCAGGAAACAATGTGGCAGATGCTCCTGTTCCTGACACAAATGGATTTCTTTTGAGAGATACCTGTGTTTCCTCAAGTCACTGAAATAGGCCTATTTGGAACAAAGACAGCGTACCTCCACCTTGAAATTCAAAGTTGCAGGAAGTATTGCTTTCAAAAACTCTCTCAATTCTCACAGTGAAGCAATGTGCTATATGCTCATGCTTCTGTTACAAATGGATTTCTTTTGAGGTACAAGTGTTTCTACAATTCAGCTGAAAGGGCCTATTTTGAACATAGTGAGCGTATCTCAACCTTGAAAAACATAAGTTGCAAGAAGCATTCCTTTCTAATACTTAATTCTCACAGGTCAAACTATGCTAGATGCTCCTGCTTCTAGTGCACGTGGATTTTCTTCAATAGAGACATATGAATCTTCAACTTAGTTGGACATTCCTATTTGAAACAAAATGACCCTAGGTCCACCTTGAAAACCTTGACTGGCAGTATGAATTCCTTTCAAAAACTAACTCTATCCTCACAGGGAAACAGTGTCCTAGTGCTGAATCTGATAAAGGAGAAGGATGTTGTATAAAAGATGCAAGTGATCCTTCTCCTCAGCTGTGTAAACCCGTTTGGAATAAAGAGCGTCTCTGTGAACCTTGAAAAACACATGTTGCAGGAAATATTTCTTTATAAAACTCAGTAAATTCCCAAAGGGCAACAATTTCCTAGATGCTTCTGCTTCAAACACAGGTGGTTTTCATTTCAAGACATACATGTGCTTGTTCAACTTAGCTAAATAGCCCTACTGGGAAAAAAGGGAGCCTATCTCCACCTGAAAAACCTAAGTTGCAGGAGATATTCCTTTCCACAACAAATTCAGTTCTCAGAGGGAAACAAAGTGCAAGATGTTCTTCCTTCTCACACAAACTGTTTTCTTTGAGTAATAGATGTATTTCTTATACTCAGCAAAGGCCTATTTGGATGAAAACGAGCCTTTATCAACCTTGTTTACTCTGATTGCCAGGACGAATTCCTATGGAAAACTGTATATGTTCTCAGAGGGAAGGTATGCAAGTTGTTCCTGCTTCTAACGCAGAAGTGTCTCTTTGGAGAGGTTCACGTGTTTTTCTTCAACTCCACTGGATAGGCCAGTATGGAACAAAGAGAGCCAATCCCCACCTTGAAAATCCTAACTTGCAGGAAGTATTCCTTTGAAAACCTAACAGAATTCTCACAGGAAAAGAATGTGCTAGATACTGCAGCTTCTAAAATAGATGGTTTTCTTGGAGAGATAAAAATGGTCTTCTACTCACCTGAATGGACCTATTTGGAAGAAAGAAATCATATCTCAAACTTGAAAAACCTATGTTTCAGGAATTAGTCCTTTCAAAACAGTACTCAATTTCATAGGGAAACAATATCCTACCTTATTCTGCTTCTAAAACTGATGGCTTTATTTTGAGAGATATATGTGTTTCTTCAAGTTAGCTGGATAGGCCTCTTGGAAAAAAATGAACTTTTCAGTATCTTGAAAACTGTAAACAGCAAGAGTTATTCCTTTCAAAAACTCAATTATCACAAGGAGACAATGTGCTAGATGTTCCTGAGACAAACAAAAAAGTGTTTCTTTGGAGAGATTCATGTTTGACTTCAACTCAGAAAACTACTTCTATTTGGAACAAGAAAGCCTACCTCCAGCTTGAAAAACCTCAGTTGCTGGAGGTATTCCTTTCAAAAAATAACAAAATTCCAACAGGGAAATAATGTTCTATACGCTGAAGCATATAACATAGATGGTCTTCTTTGGAGAGACACATGTGTATCATCCACGCGGAATATTCCTATTGGAACCAAGTTAGCCGATCTCCACTTTCAAAACCCTTACATGCAGAAAGGATTCCTTTCAAAAGCTAATTAAATTCTCACATGGAAGCAGTGTTCAACACGTTCCTCCTCCTTATACTGGTGGTTCTCTTTACAGAGATATATATATCTTTCTTCCACTCAGCTGAGTAGGCCTATTGGTCACAAAGACAGCCTATCCCCACCTTGAAAAACCTAACTTACAGGAAGTATTCCTTTAAAAAAACGTACTACCTGCTCATGCTTCTGATACAAATAGATTTCTTTTGAGATACAAGTGTTTCTGCAACTCAGCTGAACGGGCCTTTTATTAACATAGTGAGCCTATCTCAACCTTGAAAAATCTAAGTTGTAGGAAGTATTCCTTTCTAAAACTTACTCAATTCCCACAGGGAAAAATGTGCTAGATACTCCTGCTTCTAACACAGATGGTTTTCCTTCGAGAGATACATCTGTTTCTTCAACCTAGCTGGACAGTAATGTTGGGAACAAAATGAGACTCTGTACACCTTGAAAACTCGGATTGGCACTATGAATCCCTTTCAAAAACGAATTCAACTCTCTTAGGGAAACAATGTCCTAGACGCCGAAGCTTACAATGTAGAAAATAACGTTTGGAAAGATACATGTGTTTCTTCCACTCAGCTGAGTCGACCACTTTGGAACAAAGAGAGGGTATGTGAATATTGAAAACCCTAAGTTGCAGGCAGTAATTAATTCAAAAACTTAGTCAATTCTCCCAGGGCAGCAATGTGCTAAATGATCCTGCTTCAAACACAGACAGTTTTCTTTCAATAGATGCATGTGCTTGCTCAACTTAGCTAAATAAGCCTATTGGGAACAAAGACAACCTATCTCCACCTTGGAAAACTTAAGTTGCAGGAAGTATTCCTTTCAATAACTAATTCAGTTCTCACAGGGAAACAAAATGCTAGATGTCTTGCTTCTGATGCAAATTGTTTTGTTTGAGTAATACATGTGTTTCTTATTCTCAGCCAGAAAGTCCTCTTTGGAAGAACAGGAGCCTTTAACAACCTTGTTTACTATGATTGGCAGGAAGAATTCCTTTGAAAAACAGTATCTGTTCTCAGAGGGTATACATGCAAGATGTTCCTGCTTGTAATGTAGAGGGTTCCTTTGGAGAGATAAATGTGTTTCTTCAACTCAGCTGGATAGGCCGATATGGAATAAAGAGAGCATATCTTCACCTTGAAATCCTTAATTGCAGGTAGCATTCCTTTCAAAAGCTAACCGAATTCTCACGGGGAATTAATGTGCTAGATCCAGCAGCTTTAAACATAGATGGTTTTCTAGGAGAGAAAAATTGTTTCTTCAAGTCACCAGAATGGGCCTATTTGGATCAAAGTGATCATATAGCAAACTTGAAAAACCTACATTGCAGGACTTAGTACTTTCAAAGTCATACTCCATTTTCACAGGGAAACAATGTGCTGGATGGTCCTACATCTAACACAGATGATTTCTCTTTGAGAGATATATGTGTTTCTTCAAGTTAGCTGGATAGGGCTATTTGGAACAAAATGAACCTTTCTGCATCTTGAAAACTCTGAACAGCAGGAGATACTCCCTTCAAAAACTAACTCAATTGTCACAAGGAAAAAATGTGCTAATTGCTCCTGCTTCTAAATCCCATGGTTTTCATTCCAGAATACATGTGTCTTCAAGGAAGCTAAATAGGCAAATTAGGAACAAAGATTGCCAATCTCCAGCTTGAAAAACGTTAGGAGAAGGAGGTATTACTTTCAAGAATTCATTCAGTTCTCACAAGGAAACAGCGTGCTAGATGCTCCTGCTTCTAAAACAGATGGCTTTCGTTCGAGAGAAGCATCTCTTTTTCCACAAAACTGGACAGTCCTATTTGGAACAAAATGAGCCTCTGTCCACTTTTCAAACTCTGATTGGCTGTATGAGTTCCTTTCATAAACTAACTCAGTTCTCACAGCGAAACAATGTCCTAGACGCTGAATCTTATAATGTAGAAGGTTTTCTTTGGAAAGATAGTTGTTTTTCTTGCACTCAGCTGAATAGACCTTTTTGAAACAAAGAGAGGCTATGTGATCCTTGGAAACCTGTGTTGCAGGATTATTTCTTTCTAAAACTCACTGAAATCTGACAGGGAAAAAAATGTGCTAGATCCTGGAGCTTCCAACATAGATGATTTTTTTTGGAGAGATAAATGCGTTTCTTCAAGTCAGCTGAATGGGACTATTAAGAACAAAGTGATCTTAGACTTGAAATACCTACGTTGCAGGAGTTAGTACTTGCAAAAAAGTACTCAATTTTCACAGGGAAACAATGTGCTTGATGGTCCCACTTCTAAGACAGACAGTTTCATTTCGAGAGATGTATGTGTTTCTTAATGTTAGCTGGCTAGGTCTCTTTGGAACAAAATGAACCTTAATGCATCTCGAACACTCTGAATGGCAGGAGTCATTCCTTTGAAAAACTAACGCAATCGTCACAGGGAACCAATGTGCCAGATGTTCCTGAGATGAAAAACAATGTATTTCTTTGAAGAGATACATGTTGTACTTCAACTCAGAAAAATATTTCTATTTACAACAAGAAAGCCTATCTAGAGCTTGAAAAACCTCACTTGCAGGAGGTATTCCTTTCAAAAAGTAACAGAATTCTCACAGGGAAACAGTGTCCTATATGCTGAAGCTTATAACATAGATGGTTATCTTTGAAGAGACACATGTATATCTGCCACTCAGCTGAATATTCCTATTGAAACAAAGATATCCTATCTCCACCTTCAAAATAATACATGCAGAAGGGAATCCTTTGAAAAGCTATCTAAATTCTCACATGGAAGCGGTGTTCAACACGTTCCTCCTTCTTACACTGATGGTTCACTTTACAGAGATATATGTGTTTCTTCCACTCAGCCGAGTACACCTATTGGTCACAAAGAGAGTCTATCCCCACCTTGAAAAACCTAAGTTTCAGGAAGTATCCCTTTCAACATTATACTCAATTTTCACAGGAAACAATGTGCTGGATGCTCCTCTTCTGACATAAATGGTTTCCTTTTGAGAGATAAAGATTTTTCTTAATCTCAGCAGAAAGAACTAATTTGAAGAAACATATCCTATTTCCACCATGAACAGTCTAAGTTACAGCAAGTAAGTATTCCTTTCAAAAACTAATTCAGTTCTCAAATGGAAAAAAGGTTCAAGATGTTCCTCAATCTAACAGAAATGGGGGACCTTGGAGAGATCCATGTGGTTCTTCTCTCAGTGGAAAATACCTATTTGGAACAAAGACAGACGATCTCTGCCTTGAAAATTTTAAGTTAAATGGGTATTCCTTACTAAACTACCTGCGTTCTCACCAGGAAACAATGTGGCAGATGCTCCTGTTCCTGACACAAATGGATTTCTTTTGAGAGATACCTGTGTTTCCTCAAGTCACTGAAATAGGCCTATTTGGAACAAAGACAGCGTACCTCCACCTTGAAATTCAAAGTTGCAGGAAGTATTGCTTTCAAAAACTCTCTCAATTCTCACAGTGAAGCAATGTGCTATATGCTCATGCTTCTGTTACAAATGGATTTCTTTTGAGGTACAAGTGTTTCTACAATTCAGCTGAAAGGGCCTATTTTGAACATAGTGAGCGTATCTCAACCTTGAAAAACATAAGTTGCAAGAAGCATTCCTTTCTAATACTTAATTCTCACAGGTCAAACTATGCTAGATGCTCCTGCTTCTAGTGCACGTGGATTTTCTTCAATAGAGACATATGAATCTTCAACTTAGTTGGACATTCCTATTTGAAACAAAATGACCCTAGGTCCACCTTGAAAACCTTGACTGGCAGTATGAATTCCTTTCAAAAACTAACTCTATCCTCACAGGGAAACAGTGTCCTAGTGCTGAATCTGATAAAGGAGAAGGATGTTGTATAAAAGATGCAAGTGATCCTTCTCCTCAGCTGTGTAAACCCGTTTGGAATAAAGAGCGTCTCTGTGAACCTTGAAAAACACATGTTGCAGGAAATATTTCTTTATAAAACTCAGTAAATTCCCAAAGGGCAACAATTTCCTAGATGCTTCTGCTTCAAACACAGGTGGTTTTCATTTCAAGACATACATGTGCTTGTTCAACTTAGCTAAATAGCCCTACTGGGAAAAAAGGGAGCCTATCTCCACCTGAAAAACCTAAGTTGCAGGAGATATTCCTTTCCACAACAAATTCAGTTCTCAGAGGGAAACAAAGTGCAAGATGTTCTTCCTTCTCACACAAACTGTTTTCTTTGAGTAATAGATGTATTTCTTATACTCAGCAAAGGCCTATTTGGATGAAAACGAGCCTTTATCAACCTTGTTTACTCTGATTGCCAGGACGAATTCCTATGGAAAACTGTATATGTTCTCAGAGGGAAGGTATGCAAGTTGTTCCTGCTTCTAACGCAGAAGTGTCTCTTTGGAGAGGTTCACGTGTTTTTCTTCAACTCCACTGGATAGGCCAGTATGGAACAAAGAGAGCCAATCCCCACCTTGAAAATCCTAACTTGCAGGAAGTATTCCTTTGAAAACCTAACAGAATTCTCACAGGAAAAGAATGTGCTAGATACTGCAGCTTCTAAAATAGATGGTTTTCTTGGAGAGATAAAAATGGTCTTCTACTCACCTGAATGGACCTATTTGGAAGAAAGAAATCATATCTCAAACTTGAAAAACCTATGTTTCAGGAATTACTCCTTTCAAAACAGTACTCAATTTCATAGGGAAACAATATCCTACCTTATTCTGCTTCTAAAACTGATGGCTTTATTTTGAGAGATATATGTGTTTCTTCAAGTTAGCTGGATAGGCCTCTTGGAAAAAAATGAACTTTTCAGTATCTTGAAAACTGTAAACAGCAAGAGTTATTCCTTTCAAAAACTCAATTATCACAAGGAGACAATGTGCTAGATGTTCCTGAGACAAACAAAAAAGTGTTTCTTTGGAGAGATTCATGTTTGACTTCAACTCAGAAAACTACTTCTATTTGGAACAAGAAAGCCTACCTCCAGCTTGAAAAACCTCAGTTGCTGGAGGTATTCCTTTCAAAAAATAACAAAATTCCAACAGGGAAATAATGTTCTATACGCTGAAGCATATAACATAGATGGTCTTCTTTGGAGAGACACATGTGTATCATCCACGCGGAATATTCCTATTGGAACCAAGTTAGCCGATCTCCACTTTCAAAACCCTTACATGCAGAAAGGATTCCTTTCAAAAGCTAATTAAATTCTCACATGGAAGCAGTGTTCAACACGTTCCTCCTCCTTATACTGGTGGTTCTCTTTACAGAGATATATATATCTTTCTTCCACTCAGCTGAGTAGGCCTATTGGTCACAAAGACAGCCTATCCCCACCTTGAAAAACCTAACTTACAGGAAGTATTCCTTTAAAAAAACGTACTACCTGCTCATGCTTCTGATACAAATAGATTTCTTTTGAGATACAAGTGTTTCTGCAACTCAGCTGAACGGGCCTTTTATTAACATAGTGAGCCTATCTCAACCTTGAAAAATCTAAGTTGTAGGAAGTATTCCTTTCTAAAACTTACTCAATTCCCACAGGGAAAAATGTGCTAGATACTCCTGCTTCTAACACAGATGGTTTTCCTTCGAGAGATACATCTGTTTCTTCAACCTAGCTGGACAGTAATGTTGGGAACAAAATGAGACTCTGTACACCTTGAAAACTCGGATTGGCACTATGAATCCCTTTCAAAAACGAATTCAACTCTCTTAGGGAAACAATGTCCTAGACGCCGAAGCTTACAATGTAGAAAATAACGTTTGGAAAGATACATGTGTTTCTTCCACTCAGCTGAGTCGACCACTTTGGAACAAAGAGAGGGTATGTGAATATTGAAAACCCTAAGTTGCAGGCAGTAATTAATTCAAAAACTTAGTCAATTCTCCCAGGGCAGCAATGTGCTAAATGATCCTGCTTCAAACACAGACAGTTTTCTTTCAATAGATGCATGTGCTTGCTCAACTTAGCTAAATAAGCCTATTGGGAACAAAGACAACCTATCTCCACCTTGGAAAACTTAAGTTGCAGGAAGTATTCCTTTCAATAACTAATTCAGTTCTCACAGGGAAACAAAATGCTAGATGTCTTGCTTCTGATGCAAATTGTTTTCTTTGAGTAATACATGTGTTTCTTATTCTCAGCCAGAAAGTCCTCTTTGGAAGAACAGGAGCCTTTAACAACCTTGTTTACTATGATTGGCAGGAAGAATTCCTTTGAAAAACAGTATCTGTTCTCAGAGGGTATACATGCAAGATGTTCCTGCTTGTAATGCAGAGGGTTCCTTTGGAGAGATAAATGTGTTTCTTCAACTCAGCTGGATAGGCCGATATGGAATAAAGAGAGCATATCTTCACCTTGAAATCCTTAATTGCAGGTAGCATTCCTTTCAAAAGCTAACCGAATTCTCACGGGGAATTAATGTGCTAGATCCAGCAGCTTTAAACATAGATGGTTTTCTAGGAGAGAAAAATTGTTTCTTCAAGTCACCAGAATGGGCCTATTTGGATCAAAGTGATCATATAGCAAACTTGAAAAACCTACATTGCAGGACTTAGTACTTTCAAAGTCATACTCCATTTTCACAGGGAAACAATGTGCTGGATGGTCCTACATCTAACACAGATGATTTCTCTTTGAGAGATATATGTGTTTCTTCAAGTTAGCTGGATAGGGCTATTTGGAACAAAATGAACCTTTCTGCATCTTGAAAACTCTGAACAGCAGGAGATACTCCCTTCAAAAACTAACTCAATTGTCACAAGGAAAAAATGTGCTAATTGCTCCTGCTTCTAAATCCCATGGTTTTCATTCCAGAATACATGTGTCTTCAAGGAAGCTAAATAGGCAAATTAGGAACAAAGATTGCCAATCTCCAGCTTGAAAAACGTTAGGAGAAGGAGGTATTACTTTCAAGAATTCATTGAGTTCTCACAAGGAAACAGCGTGCTAGATGCTCCTGCTTCTAAAACAGATGGCTTTCGTTCGAGAGAAGCATCTCTTTTTCCACAAAACTGGACAGTCCTATTTGGAACAAAATGAGCCTCTGTCCACTTTTCAAACTCTGATTGGCTGTATGAGTTCCTTTCATAAACTAACTCAGTTCTCACAGCGAAACAATGTCCTAGATGCTGAATCTTATAATGTAGAAGGTTTTCTTTGGAAAGATAGTTGTTTTTCTTGCACTCAGCTGAATAGACCTTTTTGAAACAAAGAGAGGCTATGTGATCCTTGGAAACCTGTGTTGCAGGATTATTTCTTCCTAAAACTCACTGAAATCTGACAGGGAAAAAAATGTGCTAGATCCTGGAGCTTCCAACATAGATGATTTTTTTTGGAGAGATAAATGTGTTTCTTCAAGTCAGCTGAATGGGACTATTAAGAACAAAGTGATCTTAGACTTGAAATACCTACGTTGCAGGAGTTAGTACTTGCAAAAAAGTACTCAATTTTCACAGGGAAACAATGTGCTTGATGGTCCCACTTCTAAGACAGACAGTTTCATTTCGAGAGATGTATGTGTTTCTTAATGTTAGCTGGCTAGGTCTCTTTGGAACAAAATGAACCTTAATGCATCTCGAACACTCTGAATGGCAGGAGTCATTCCTTTGAAAAACTAACGCAATCGTCACAGGGAACCAATGTGCCAGATGTTCCTGAGATGAAAAACAATGTATTTCTTTGAAGAGATACATGTTGTACTTCAACTCAGAAAAATATTTCTATTTACAACAAGAAAGCCTATCTAGAGCTTGAAAAACCTCACTTGCAGGAGGTATTCCTTTCAAAAAGTAACAGAATTCTCACAGGGAAACAGTGTCCTATATGCTGAAGCTTATAACATAGATGGTTATCTTTGAAGAGACACATGTATATCTGCCACTCAGCTGAATATTCCTATTGAAACAAAGATATCCTATCTCCACCTTCAAAATAATACATGCAGAAGGGAATCCTTTGAAAAGCTATCTAAATTCTCACATGGAAGCGGTGTTCAACACGTTCCTCCTTCTTACACTGATGGTTCACTTTACAGAGATATATGTGTTTCTTCCACTCAGCCGAGTACACCTATTGGTCACAAAGAGAGTCTATCCCCACCTTGAAAAACCTAAGTTTCAGGAAGTATCCCTTTCAACATTATACTCAATTTTCACAGGAAACAATGTGCTGGATGCTCCTCTTCTGACATAAATGGTTTCCTTTTGAGAGATAAAGATTTTTCTTAATCTCAGCAGAAAGAACTAATTTGAAGAAACATATCCTATTTCCACCATGAACAGTCTAAGTTATAGCAAGTAAGTATTCCTTTCAAAAACTAATTCAGTTCTCAAATGGAAAAAAGGTTCAAGATGTTCCTCAATCTAACAGAAATGGGGGACCTTGGAGAGATCCATGTGGTTCTTCTCTCAGTGGAAAATACCTATTTGGAACAAAGACAGACGATCTCTGCCTTGAAAATTTTAAGTTAAATGGGTATTCCTTACTAAACTACCTGCGTTCTCACCAGGAAACAATGTGGCAGATGCTCCTGTTCCTGACACAAATGGATTTCTTTTGAGAGATACCTGTGTTTCCTCAAGTCACTGAAATAGGCCTATTTGGAACAAAGACAGCGTACCTCCACCTTGAAATTCAAAGTTGCAGGAAGTATTGCTTTCAAAAACTCTCTCAATTCTCACAGTGAAGCAATGTGCTATATGCTCATGCTTCTGTTACAAATGGATTTCTTTTGAGGTACAAGTGTTTCTACAATTCAGCTGAAAGGGCCTATTTTGAACATAGTGAGCGTATCTCAACCTTGAAAAACATAAGTTGCAAGAAGCATTCCTTTCTAATACTTAATTCTCACAGGTCAAACTATGCTAGATGCTCCTGCTTCTAGTGCACATGGATTTTCTTCAATAGAGACATATGAATCTTCAACTTAGTTGGACATTCCTATTTGAAACAAAATGACCCTAGGTCCACCTTGAAAACCTTGACTGGCAGTATGAATTCCTTTCAAAAACTAACTCTATCCTCACAGGGAAACAGTGTCCTAGTGCTGAATCTGATAAAGGAGAAGGATGTTGTATAAAAGATGCAAGTGATCCTTCTCCTCAGCTGTGTAAACCCGTTTGGAATAAAGAGCGTCTCTGTGAACCTTGAAAAACACATGTTGCAGGAAATATTTCTTTATAAAACTCAGTAAATTCCCAAAGGGCAACAATTTCCTAGATGCTTCTGCTTCAAACACAGGTGGTTTTCATTTCAAGACATACATGTGCTTGTTCAACTTAGCTAAATAGCCCTACTGGGAAAAAAGGGAGCCTATCTCCACCTGAAAAACCTAAGTTGCAGGAGATATTCCTTTCCACAACAAATTCAGTTCTCAGAGGGAAACAAAGTGCAAGATGTTCTTCCTTCTCACACAAACTGTTTTCTTTGAGTAATAGATGTATTTCTTATACTCAGCAAAGGCCTATTTGGATGAAAACGAGCCTTTATCAACCTTGTTTACTCTGATTGCCAGGACGAATTCCTATGGAAAACTGTATATGTTCTCAGAGGGAAGGTATGCAAGTTGTTCCTGCTTCTAACGCAGAAGTGTCTCTTTGGAGAGGTTCACGTGTTTTTCTTCAACTCCACTGGATAGGCCAGTATGGAACAAAGAGAGCCAATCCCCACCTTGAAAATCCTAACTTGCAGGAAGTATTCCTTTGAAAACCTAACAGAATTCTCACAGGAAAAGAATGTGCTAGATACTGCAGCTTCTAAAATAGATGGTTTTCTTGGAGAGATAAAAATGGTCTTCTACTCACCTGAATGGACCTATTTGGAAGAAAGAAATCATATCTCAAACTTGAAAAACCTATGTTTCAGGAATTACTCCTTTCAAAACAGTACTCAATTTCATAGGGAAACAATATCCTACCTTATTCTGCTTCTAAAACTGATGGCTTTATTTTGAGAGATATATGTGTTTCTTCAAGTTAGCTGGATAGGCCTCTTGGAAAAAAATGAACTTTTCAGTATCTTGAAAACTGTAAACAGCAAGAGTTATTCCTTTCAAAAACTCAATTATCACAAGGAGACAATGTGCTAGATGTTCCTGAGACAAACAAAAAAGTGTTTCTTTGGAGAGATTCATGTTTGACTTCAACTCAGAAAACTACTTCTATTTGGAACAAGAAAGCCTACCTCCAGCTTGAAAAACCTCAGTTGCTGGAGGTATTCCTTTCAAAAAATAACAAAATTCCAACAGGGAAATAATGTTCTATACGCTGAAGCATATAACATAGATGGTCTTCTTTGGAGAGACACATGTGTATCATCCACGCGGAATATTCCTATTGGAACCAAGTTAGCCGATCTCCACTTTCAAAACCCTTACATGCAGAAAGGATTCCTTTCAAAAGCTAATTAAATTCTCACATGGAAGCAGTGTTCAACACGTTCCTCCTCCTTATACTGGTGGTTCTCTTTACAGAGATATATATATCTTTCTTCCACTCAGCTGAGTAGGCCTATTGGTCACAAAGACAGCCTATCCCCACCTTGAAAAACCTAACTTACAGGAAGTATTCCTTTAAAAAAACGTACTACCTGCTCATGCTTCTGATACAAATAGATTTCTTTTGAGATACAAGTGTTTCTGCAACTCAGCTGAACGGGCCTTTTATTAACATAGTGAGCCTATCTCAACCTTGAAAAATCTAAGTTGTAGGAAGTATTCCTTTCTAAAACTTACTCAATTCCCACAGGGAAAAATGTGCTAGATACTCCTGCTTCTAACACAGATGGTTTTCCTTCGAGAGATACATCTGTTTCTTCAACCTAGCTGGACAGTAATGTTGGGAACAAAATGAGACTCTGTACACCTTGAAAACTCGGATTGGCACTATGAATCCCTTTCAAAAACGAATTCAACTCTCTTAGGGAAACAATGTCCTAGACGCCGAAGCTTACAATGTAGAAAATAACGTTTGGAAAGATACATGTGTTTCTTCCACTCAGCTGAGTCGACCACTTTGGAACAAAGAGAGGGTATGTGAATATTGAAAACCCTAAGTTGCAGGCAGTAATTAATTCAAAAACTTAGTCAATTCTCCCAGGGCAGCAATGTGCTAAATGATCCTGCTTCAAACACAGACAGTTTTCTTTCAATAGATGCATGTGCTTGCTCAACTTAGCTAAATAAGCCTATTGGGAACAAAGACAACCTATCTCCACCTTGGAAAACTTAAGTTGCAGGAAGTATTCCTTTCAATAACTAATTCAGTTCTCACAGGGAAACAAAATGCTAGATGTCTTGCTTCTGATGCAAATTGTTTTCTTTGAGTAATACATGTGTTTCTTATTCTCAGCCAGAAAGTCCTCTTTGGAAGAACAGGAGCCTTTAACAACCTTGTTTACTATGATTGGCAGGAAGAATTCCTTTGAAAAACAGTATCTGTTCTCAGAGGGTATACATGCAAGATGTTCCTGCTTGTAATGTAGAGGGTTCCTTTGGAGAGATAAATGTGTTTCTTCAACTCAGCTGGATAGGCCGATATGGAATAAAGAGAGCATATCTTCACCTTGAAATCCTTAATTGCAGGTAGCATTCCTTTCAAAAGCTAACCGAATTCTCACGGGGAATTAATGTGCTAGATCCAGCAGCTTTAAACATAGATGGTTTTCTAGGAGAGAAAAATTGTTTCTTCAAGTCACCAGAATGGGCCTATTTGGATCAAAGTGATCATATAGCAAACTTGAAAAACCTACATTGCAGGACTTAGTACTTTCAAAGTCATACTCCATTTTCACAGGGAAACAATGTGCTGGATGGTCCTACATCTAACACAGATGATTTCTCTTTGAGAGATATATGTGTTTCTTCAAGTTAGCTGGATAGGGCTATTTGGAACAAAATGAACCTTTCTGCATCTTGAAAACTCTGAACAGCAGGAGATACTCCCTTCAAAAACTAACTCAATTGTCACAAGGAAAAAATGTGCTAATTGCTCCTGCTTCTAAATCCCATGGTTTTCATTCCAGAATACATGTGTCTTCAAGGAAGCTAAATAGGCAAATTAGGAACAAAGATTGCCAATCTCCAGCTTGAAAAACGTTAGGAGAAGGAGGTATTACTTTCAAGAATTCATTCAGTTCTCACAAGGAAAGAGCGTGCTAGATGCTCCTGCTTCTAAAACAGATGGCTTTCGTTCGAGAGAAGCATCTCTTTTTCCACAAAACTGGACAGTCCTATTTGGAACAAAATGAGCCTCTGTCCACTTTTCAAACTCTGATTGGCTGTATGAGTTCCTTTCATAAACTAACTCAGTTCTCACAGCGAAACAATGTCCTAGACGCTGAATCTTATAATGTAGAAGGTTTTCTTTGGAAAGATAGTTGTTTTTCTTGCACTCAGCTGAATAGACCTTTTTGAAACAAAGAGAGGCTATGTGATCCTTGGAAACCTGTGTTGCAGGATTATTTCTTTCTAAAACTCACTGAAATCTGACAGGGAAAAAAATGTGCTAGATCCTGGAGCTTCCAACATAGATGATTTTTTTTGGAGAGATAAATGCGTTTCTTCAAGTCAGCTGAATGGGACTATTAAGAACAAAGTGATCTTAGACTTGAAATACCTACGTTGCAGGAGTTAGTACTTGCAAAAAAGTACTCAATTTTCACAGGGAAACAATGTGCTTGATGGTCCCACTTCTAAGACAGACAGTTTCATTTTGAGAGATGTATGTGTTTCTTAATGTTAGCTGGCTAGGTCTCTTTGGAACAAAATGAACCTTAATGCATCTCGAACACTCTGAATGGCAGGAGTCATTCCTTTGAAAAACTAACGCAATCGTCACAGGGAACCAATGTGCCAGATGTTCCTGACATGAAAAACAATGTATTTCTTTGAAGAGATACATGTTGTACTTCAACTCAGAAAAATATTTCTATTTACAACAAGAAAGCCTATCTAGAGCTTGAAAAACCTCACTTGCAGGAGGTATTCCTTTCAAAAAGTAACAGAATTCTCACAGGGAAACAGTGTCCTATATGCTGAAGCTTATAACATAGATGGTTATCTTTGAAGAGACCCATGTATATCTGCCACTCAGCTGAATATTCCTATTGAAACAAAGATATCCTATCTCCACCTTCAAAATAATACATGCAGAAGGGAATCCTTTGAAAAGCTATCTAAATTCTCACATGGAAGCGGTGTTCAACACGTTCCTCCTTCTTACACTGATGGTTCACTTTACAGAGATATATGTGTTTCTTCCACTCAGCCGAGTACACCTATTGGTCACAAAGAGAGTCTATCCCCACCTTGAAAAACCTAAGTTTCAGGAAGTATCCCTTTCAAAGTTATACTCAATTTTCACAGGAAACAATGTGCTGGATGCTCCTCTTCTGACATAAATGGTTTCCTTTTGAGAGATAAAGATTTTTCTTAATCTCAGCAGAAAGAACTAATTTGAAGAAACATATCCTATTTCCACCATGAACAGTCTAAGTTACAGCAAGTAAGTATTCCTTTCAAAAACTAATTCAGTTCTCAAATGGAAAAAAGGTTCAAGATGTTCCTCAATCTAACAGAAATGGGGGACCTTGGAGAGATCCATGTGGTTCTTCTCTCAGTGGAAAATACCTATTTGGAACAAAGACAGACGATCTCTGCCTTGAAAATTTTAAGTTAAATGGGTATTCCTTACTAAACTACCTGCGTTCTCACCAGGAAACAATGTGGCAGATGCTCCTGTTCCTGACACAAATGGATTTCTTTTGAGAGATACCTGTGTTTCCTCAAGTCACTGAAATAGGCCTATTTGGAACAAAGACAGCGTACCTCCACCTTGAAATTCAAAGTTGCAGGAAGTATTGCTTTCAAAAACTCTCTCAATTCTCACAGTGAAGCAATGTGCTATATGCTCATGCTTCTGTTACAAATGGATTTCTTTTGAGGTACAAGTCTTTCTACAATTCAGCTGAAAGGGCCTATTTTGAACATAGTGAGCGTATCTCAACCTTGAAAAACATAAGTTGCAAGAAGCATTCCTTTCTAATACTTAATTCTCACAGGTCAAACTATGCTAGATGCTCCTGCTTCTAGTGCACGTGGATTTTCTTCAATAGAGACATATGAATCTTCAACTTAGTTGGACATTCCTATTTGAAACAAAATGACCCTAGGTCCACCTTGAAAACCTTGACTGGCAGTATGAATTCCTTTCAAAAACTAACTCTATCCTCACAGGGAAACAGTGTCCTAGTGCTGAATCTGATAAAGGAGAAGGATGTTGTATAAAAGATGCAAGTGATCCTTCTCCTCAGCTGTGTAAACCCGTTTGGAATAAAGAGCGTCTCTGTGAACCTTGAAAAACACATGTTGCAGGAAATATTTCTTTATAAAACTCAGTAAATTCCCAAAGGGCAACAATTTCCTAGATGCTTCTGCTTCAAACACAGGTGGTTTTCATTTCAAGACATACATGTGCTTGTTCAACTTAGCTAAATAGCCCTACTGGGAAAAAAGGGAGCCTATCTCCACCTGAAAAACCTAAGTTGCAGGAGATATTCCTTTCCACAACAAATTCAGTTCTCAGAGGGAAACAAAGTGCAAGATGTTCTTCCTTCTCACACAAACTGTTTTCTTTGAGTAATAGATGTATTTCTTATACTCAGCAAAGGCCTATTTGGATGAAAACGAGCCTTTATCAACCTTGTTTACTCTGATTGCCAGGACGAATTCCTATGGAAAACTGTATATGTTCTCAGAGGGAAGGTATGCAAGTTGTTCCTGCTTCTAACGCAGAAGTGTCTCTTTGGAGAGGTTCACGTGTTTTTCTTCAACTCCACTGGATAGGCCAGTATGGAACAAAGAGAGCCAATCCCCACCTTGAAAATCCTAACTTGCAGGAAGTATTCCTTTGAAAACCTAACAGAATTCTCACAGGAAAAGAATGTGCTAGATACTGCAGCTTCTAAAATAGATGGTTTTCTTGGAGAGATAAAAATGGTCTTCTACTCACCTGAATGGACCTATTTGGAAGAAAGAAATCATATCTCAAACTTGAAAAACCTATGTTTCAGGAATTAGTCCTTTCAAAACAGTACTCAATTTCATAGGGAAACAATATCCTACCTTATTCTGCTTCTAAAACTGATGGCTTTATTTTGAGAGATATATGTGTTTCTTCAAGTTAGCTGGATAGGCCTCTTGGAAAAAAATGAACTTTTCAGTATCTTGAAAACTGTAAACAGCAAGAGTTATTCCTTTCAAAAACTCAATTATCACAAGGAGACAATGTGCTAGATGTTCCTGAGACAAACAAAAAAGTGTTTCTTTGGAGAGATTCATGTTTGACTTCAACTCAGAAAACTACTTCTATTTGGAACAAGAAAGCCTACCTCCAGCTTGAAAAACCTCAGTTGCTGGAGGTATTCCTTTCAAAAAATAACAAAATTCCAACAGGGAAATAATGTTCTATACGCTGAAGCATATAACATAGATGGTCTTCTTTGGAGAGACACATGTGTATCATCCACGCGGAATATTCCTATTGGAACCAAGTTAGCCGATCTCCACTTTCAAAACCCTTACATGCAGAAAGGATTCCTTTCAAAAGCTAATTAAATTCTCACATGGAAGCAGTGTTCAACACGTTCCTCCTCCTTATACTGGTGGTTCTCTTTACAGAGATATATATATCTTTCTTCCACTCAGCTGAGTAGGCCTATTGGTCACAAAGACAGCCTATCCCCACCTTGAAAAACCTAACTTACAGGAAGTATTCCTTTAAAAAAACGTACTACCTGCTCATGCTTCTGATACAAATAGATTTCTTTTGAGATACAAGTGTTTCTGCAACTCAGCTGAACGGGCCTTTTATTAACATAGTGAGCCTATCTCAACCTTGAAAAATCTAAGTTGTAGGAAGTATTCCTTTCTAAAACTTACTCAATTCCCACAGGGAAAAATGTGCTAGATACTCCTGCTTCTAACACAGATGGTTTTCCTTCGAGAGATACATCTGTTTCTTCAACCTAGCTCGACAGTAATGTTGGGAACAAAATGAGACTCTGTACACCTTGAAAACTCGGATTGGCACTATGAATCCCTTTCAAAAACGAACTCAACTCTCTTAGGGAAACAATGTCCTAGACGCCGAAGCTTACAATGTAGAAAATAACGTTTGGAAAGATACATGTGTTTCTTCCACTCAGCTGAGTCGACCACTTTGGAACAAAGAGAGGGTATGTGAATATTGAAAACCCTAAGTTGCAGGCAGTAATTAATTCAAAAACTTAGTCAATTCTCCCAGGGCAGCAATGTGCTAAATGATCCTGCTTCAAACACAGACAGTTTTCTTTCAATAGATGCATGTGCTTGCTCAACTTAGCTAAATAAGCCTATTGGGAACAAAGACAACCTATCTCCACCTTGGAAAACTTAAGTTGCAGGAAGTATTCCTTTCAATAACTAATTCAGTTCTCACAGGGAAACAAAATGCTAGATGTCTTGCTTCTGATGCAAATTGTTTTGTTTGAGTAATACATGTGTTTCTTATTCTCAGCCAGAAAGTCCTCTTTGGAAGAACAGGAGCCTTTAACAACCTTGTTTACTATGATTGGCAGGAAGAATTCCTTTGAAAAACAGTATCTGTTCTCAGAGGGTATACATGCAAGATGTTCCTGCTTGTAATGTAGAGGGTTCCTTTGGAGAGATAAATGTGTTTCTTCAACTCAGCTGGATAGGCCGATATGGAATAAAGAGAGCATATCTTCACCTTGAAATCCTTAATTGCAGGTAGCATTCCTTTCAAAAGCTAACCGAATTCTCACGGGGAATTAATGTGCTAGATCCAGCAGCTTTAAACATAGATGGTTTTCTAGGAGAGAAAAATTGTTTCTTCAAGTCACCAGAATGGGCCTATTTGGATCAAAGTGATCATATAGCAAACTTGAAAAACCTACATTGCAGGACTTAGTACTTTCAAAGTCATACTCCATTTTCACAGGGAAACAATGTGCTGGATGGTCCTACATCTAACACAGATGATTTCTCCTTGAGAGATATATGTGTTTCTTCAAGTTAGCTGGATAGGGCTATTTGGAACAAAATGAACCTTTCTGCATCTTGAAAACTCTGAACAGCAGGAGATACTCCCTTCAAAAACTAACTCAATTGTCACAAGGAAAAAATGTGCTAATTGCTCCTGCTTCTAAATCCCATGGTTTTCATTCCAGAATACATGTGTCTTCAAGGAAGCTAAATAGGCAAATTAGGAACAAAGATTGCCAATCTCCAGCTTGAAAAACGTTAGGAGAAGGAGGTATTACTTTCAAGAATTCATTCAGTTCTCACAAGGAAAGAGCGTGCTAGATGCTCCTGCTTCTAAAACAGATGGCTTTCGTTCGAGAGAAGCATCTCTTTTTCCACAAAACTGGACAGTCCTATTTGGAACAAAATGAGCCTCTGTCCACTTTTCAAACTCTGATTGGCTGTATGAGTTCCTTTCATAAACTAACTCAGTTCTCACAGCGAAACAATGTCCTAGACGCTGAATCTTATAATGTAGAAGGTTTTCTTTGGAAAGATAGTTGTTATTCTTGCACTCAGCTGAATAGACCTTTTTGAAACAAAGAGAGGCTATGTGATCCTTGGAAACCTGTGTTGCAGGATTATTTCTTCCTAAAACTCACTGAAATCTGACAGGGAAAAAAATGTGCTAGATCCTGGAGCTTCCAACATAGATGATTTTTTTTGGAGAGATAAATGCGTTTCTTCAAGTCAGCTGAATGGGACTATTAAGAACAAAGTGATCTTAGACTTGAAATACCTACGTTGCAGGAGTTAGTACTTGCAAAAAAGTACTCAATTTTCACAGGGAAACAATGTGCTTGATGGTCCCACTTCTAAGACAGACAGTTTCATTTCGAGAGATGTATGTGTTTCTTAATGTTAGCTGGCTAGGTCTCTTTGGAACAAAATGAACCTTAATGCATCTCGAACACTCTGAATGGCAGGAGTCATTCCTTTGAAAAACTAACGCAATCGTCACAGGGAACCAATGTGCCAGATGTTCCTGACATGAAAAACAATGTATTTCTTTGAAGCGATACATGTTGTACTTCAACTCAGAAAAATATTTCTATTTACAACAAGAAAGCCTATCTAGAGCTTGAAAAACCTCACTTGCAGGAGGTATTCCTTTCAAAAAGTAACAGAATTCTCACAGGGAAACAGTGTCCTATATGCTGAAGCTTATAACATAGATGGTTATCTTTGAAGAGACCCATGTATATCTGCCACTCAGCTGAATATTCCTATTGAAACAAAGATATCCTATCTCCACCTTCAAAATAATACATGCAGAAGGGAATCCTTTGAAAAGCTATCTAAATTCTCACATGGAAGCGGTGTTCAACACGTTCCTCCTTCTTACACTGATGGTTCACTTTACAGAGATATATGTGTTTCTTCCACTCAGCCGAGTACACCTATTGGTCACAAAGAGAGTCTATCCCCACCTTGAAAAACCTAAGTTTCAGGAAGTATCCCTTTCAAAGTTATACTCAATTTTCACAGGAAACAATGTGCTGGATGCTCCTCTTCTGACATAAATGGTTTCCTTTTGAGAGATAAAGATTTTTCTTAATCTCAGCAGAAAGAACTAATTTGAAGAAACATATCCTATTTCCACCATGAACAGTCTAAGTTACAGCAAGTAAGTATTCCTTTCAAAAACTAATTCAGTTCTCAAATGGAAAAAAGGTTCAAGATGTTCCTCAATCTAACAGAAATGGGGGACCTTGGAGAGATCCATGTGGTTCTTCTCTCAGTGGAAAATACCTATTTGGAACAAAGACAGACGATCTCTGCCTTGAAAATTTTAAGTTAAATGGGTATTCCTTACTAAACTACCTGCGTTCTCACCAGGAAACAATGTGGCAGATGCTCCTGTTCCTGACACAAATGGATTTCTTTTGAGAGATACCTGTGTTTCCTCAAGTCACTGAAATAGGCCTATTTGGAACAAAGACAGCGTACCTCCACCTTGAAATTCAAAGTTGCAGGAAGTATTGCTTTCAAAAACTCTTTCAATTCTCACAGTGAAGCAATGTGCTATATGCTCATGCTTCTGTTACAAATGGATTTCTTTTGAGGTACAAGTGTTTCTACAATTCAGCTGAAAGGGCCTATTTTGAACATAGTGAGCGTATCTCAACCTTGAAAAACATAAGTTGCAAGAAGCATTCCTTTCTAATACTTAATTCTCACAGGTCAAACTATGCTAGATGCTCCTGCTTCTAGTGCACGTGGATTTTCTTCAATAGAGACATATGAATCTTCAACTTAGTTGGACATTCCTATTTGAAACAAAATGACCCTAGGTCCACCTTGAAAACCTTGACTGGCAGTATGAATTCCTTTCAAAAACTAACTCTATCCTCACAGGGAAACAGTGTCCTAGTGCTGAATCTGATAAAGGAGAAGGATGTTGTATAAAAGATGCAAGTGATCCTTCTCCTCAGCTGTGTAAACCCGTTTGGAATAAAGAGCGTCTCTGTGAACCTTGAAAAACACATGTTGCAGGAAATATTTCTTTATAAAACTCAGTAAATTCCCAAAGGGCAACAATTTCCTAGATGCTTCTGCTTCAAACACAGGTGGTTTTCATTTCAAGACATACATGTGCTTGTTCAACTTAGCTAAATAGCCCTACTGGGAAAAAAGGGAGCCTATCTCCACCTGAAAAACCTAAGTTGCAGGAGATATTCCTTTCCACAACAAATTCAGTTCTCAGAGGGAAACAAAGTGCAAGATGTTCTTCCTTCTCACACAAACTGTTTTCTTTGAGTAATAGATGTATTTCTTATACTCAGCAAAGGCCTATTTGGATGAAAACGAGCCTTTATCAACCTTGTTTACTCTGATTGCCAGGACGAATTCCTATGGAAAACTGTATATGTTCTCAGAGGGAAGGTATGCAAGTTGTTCCTGCTTCTAACGCAGAAGTGTCTCTTTGGAGAGGTTCACGTGTTTTTCTTCAACTCCACTGGATAGGCCAGTATGGAACAAAGAGAGCCAATCCCCACCTTGAAAATCCTAACTTGCAGGAAGTATTCCTTTGAAAACCTAACAGAATTCTCACAGGAAAAGAATGTGCTAGATACTGCAGCTTCTAAAATAGATGGTTTTCTTGGAGAGATAAAAATGGTCTTCTACTCACCTGAATGGACCTATTTGGAAGAAAGAAATCATATCTCAAACTTGAAAAACCTATGTTTCAGGAATTAGTCCTTTCAAAACAGTACTCAATTTCATAGGGAAACAATATCCTACCTTATTCTGCTTCTAAAACTGATGGCTTTATTTTGAGAGATATATGTGTTTCTTCAAGTTAGCTGGATAGGCCTCTTGGAAAAAAATGAACTTTTCAGTATCTTGAAAACTGTAAACAGCAAGAGTTATTCCTTTCAAAAACTCAATTATCACAAGGAGACAATGTGCTAGATGTTCCTGAGACAAACAAAAAAGTGTTTCTTTGGAGAGATTCATGTTTGACTTCAACTCAGAAAACTACTTCTATTTGGAACAAGAAAGCCTACCTCCAGCTTGAAAAACCTCAGTTGCTGGAGGTATTCCTTTCAAAAAATAACAAAATTCCAACAGGGAAATAATGTTCTATACGCTGAAGCATATAACATAGATGGTCTTCTTTGGAGAGACACATGTGTATCATCCACGCGGAATATTCCTATTGGAACCAAGTTAGCCGATCTCCACTTTCAAAACCCTTACATGCAGAAAGGATTCCTTTCAAAAGCTAATTAAATTCTCACATGGAAGCAGTGTTCAACACGTTCCTCCTCCTTATACTGGTGGTTCTCTTTACAGAGATATATATATCTTTCTTCCACTCAGCTGAGTAGGCCTATTGGTCACAAAGACAGCCTATCCCCACCTTGAAAAACCTAACTTACAGGAAGTATTCCTTTAAAAAAACGTACTACCTGCTCATGCTTCTGATACAAATAGATTTCTTTTGAGATACAAGTGTTTCTGCAACTCAGCTGAACGGGCCTTTTATTAACATAGTGAGCCTATCTCAACCTTGAAAAATCTAAGTTGTAGGAAGTATTCCTTTCTAAAACTTACTCAATTCCCACAGGGAAAAATGTGCTAGATACTCCTGCTTCTAACACAGATGGTTTTCCTTCGAGAGATACATCTGTTTCTTCAACCTAGCTGGACAGTAATGTTGGGAACAAAATGAGACTCTGTACACCTTGAAAACTCGGATTGGCACTATGAATCCCTTTCAAAAACGAATTCAACTCTCTTAGGGAAACAATGTCCTAGACGCCGAAGCTTACAATGTAGAAAATAACGTTTGGAAAGATACATGTGTTTCTTCCACTCAGCTGAGTCGACCACTTTGGAACAAAGAGAGGGTATGTGAATATTGAAAACCCTAAGTTGCAGGCAGTAATTAATTCAAAAACTTAGTCAATTCTCCCAGGGCAGCAATGTGCTAAATGATCCTGCTTCAAACACAGACAGTTTTCTTTCAATAGATGCATGTGCTTGCTCAACTTAGCTAAATAAGCCTATTGGGAACAAAGACAACCTATCTCCACCTTGGAAAACTTAAGTTGCAGGAAGTATTCCTTTCAATAACTAATTCAGTTCTCACAGGGAAACAAAATGCTAGATGTCTTGCTTCTGATGCAAATTGTTTTGTTTGAGTAATACATGTGTTTCTTATTCTCAGCCAGAAAGTCCTCTTTGGAAGAACAGGAGCCTTTAACAACCTTGTTTACTATGATTGGCAGGAAGAATTCCTTTGAAAAACAGTATCTGTTCTCAGAGGGTATACATGCAAGATGTTCCTGCTTGTAATGTAGAGGGTTCCTTTGGAGAGATAAATGTGTTTCTTCAACTCAGCTGGATAGGCCGATATGGAATAAAGAGAGCATATGTTCACCTTGAAATCCTTGATTGCAGGTAGCATTCCTTTCAAAAGCTAACCGAATTCTCACGGGGAATTAATGTGCTAGATCCAGCAGCTTTAAACATAGATGGTTTTCTAGGAGAGAAAAATTGTTTCTTCAAGTCACCAGAATGGGCCTATTTGGATCAAAGTGATCATATAGCAAACTTGAAAAACCTACATTGCAGGACTTAGTACTTTCAAAGTCATACTCCATTTTCACAGGGAAACAATGTGCTGGATGGTCCTACATCTAACACAGATGATTTCTCTTTGAGAGATATATGTGTTTCTTCAAGTTAGCTGGATAGGGCTATTTGGAACAAAATGAACCTTTCTGCATCTTGAAAACTCTGAACAGCAGGAGATACTCCCTTCAAAAACTAACTGAATTGTCACAAGGAAAAAATGTGCTAATTGCTCCTGCTTCTAAATCCCATGGTTTTCATTCCAGAATACATGTGTCTTCAAGGAAGCTAAATAGGCAAATTAGGAACAAAGATTGCCAATCTCCAGCTTGAAAAACGTTAGGAGAAGGAGGTATTACTTTCAAGAATTCATTCAGTTCTCACAAGGAAAGAGCGTGCTAGATGCTCCTGCTTCTAAAACAGATGGCTTTCGTTCGAGAGAAGCATCTCTTTTTCCACAAAACTGGACAGTCCTATTTGGAACAAAATGAGCCTCTGTCCACTTTTCAAACTCTGATTGGCTGTATGAGTTCCTTTCATAAACTAACTCAGTTCTCACAGCGAAACAATGTCCTAGACGCTGAATCTTATAATGTAGAAGGTTTTCTTTGGAAAGATAGTTGTTTTTCTTGCACTCAGCTGAATAGACCTTTTTGAAACAAAGAGAGGCTATGTGATCCTTGGAAACCTGTGTTGCAGGATTATTTCTTTCTAAAACTCACTGAAATCTGACAGGGAAAAAAATGTGCTAGATCCTGGAGCTTCCAACACAGATGATTTTTTTTGGAGAGATAAATGCGTTTCTTCAAGTCAGCTGAATGGGACTATTAAGAACAAAGTGATCTTAGACTTGAAATACCTACGTTGCAGGAGTTAGTACTTGCAAAAAAGTACTCAATTTTCACAGGGAAACAATGTGCTTGATGGTCCCACTTCTAAGACAGACAGTTTCATTTTGAGAGATGTATGTGTTTCTTAATGTTAGCTGGCTAGGTCTCTTTGGAACAAAATGAACCTTAATGCATCTCGAACACTCTGAATGGCAGGAGTCATTCCTTTGAAAAACTAACGCAATCGTCACAGGGAACCAATGTGCCAGATGTTCCTGACATGAAAAACAATGTATTTCTTTGAAGAGATACATGTTGTACTTCAACTCAGAAAAATATTTCTATTTACAACAAGAAAGCCTATCTAGAGCTTGAAAAACCTCACTTGCAGGAGGTATTCCTTTCAAAAAGTAACAGAATTCTCACAGGGAAACAGTGTCCTATATGCTGAAGCTTATAACATAGATGGTTATCTTTGAAGAGACACATGTATATCTGCCACTCAGCTGAATATTCCTATTGAAACAAAGATATCCTATCTCCACCTTCAAAATAATACATGCAGAAGGGAATCCTTTGAAAAGCTATCTAAATTCTCACATGGAAGCGGTGTTCAACACGTTCCTCCTTCTTACACTGATGGTTCACTTTACAGAGATATATGTGTTTCTTCCACTCAGCCGAGTACACCTATTGGTCACAAAGAGAGTCTATCCCCACCTTGAAAAACCTAAGTTTCAGGAAGTATCCCTTTCAAAGTTATACTCAATTTTCACAGGAAACAATGTGCTGGATGCTCCTCTTCTGACATAAATGGTTTCCTTTTGAGAGATAAAGATTTTTCTTAATCTCAGCAGAAAGAACTAATTTGAAGAAACATATCCTATTTCCACCATGAACAGTCTAAGTTACAGCAAGTAAGTATTCCTTTCAAAAACTAATTCAGTTCTCAAATGGAAAAAAGGTTCAAGATGTTCCTCAATCTAACAGAAATGGGGGACCTTGGAGAGATCCATGTGGTTCTTCTCTCAGTGGAAAATACCTATTTGGAACAAAGACAGACGATCTCTGCCTTGAAAATTTTAAGTTAAATGGGTATTCCTTACTAAACTACCTGCGTTCTCACCAGGAAACAATGTGGCAGATGCTCCTGTTCCTGACACAAATGGATTTCTTTTGAGAGATACCTGTGTTTCTTCAAGTCACTGAAATAGGCCTATTTGGAACAAAGACAGCGTACCTCCACCTTGAAATTCAAAGTTGCAGGAAGTATTGCTTTCAAAAACTCAATTCTCACAGTGAAGCAATGTGCTATATGCTCATGCTTCTGTTACAAATGGATTTCTTTTGAGGTACAAGTGTTTCTACAATTCAGCTGAAAGGGCCTATTTTGAACATAGTGAGCGTATCTCAACCTTGAAAAACATAAGTTGCAAGAAGCATTCCTTTCTAATACTTAATTCTCACAGGTCAAACTATGCTAGATGCTCCTGCTTCTAGTGCACGTGGATTTTCTTCAATAGAGACATATGAATCTTCAACTTAGTTGGACATTCCTATTTGAAACAAAATGACCCTAGGTCCACCTTGAAAACCTTGACTGGCAGTATGAATTCCTTTCAAAAACTAACTCTATCCTCACAGGGAAACAGTGTCCTAGTGCTGAATCTGATAAAGGAGAAGGATGTTGTATAAAAGATGCAAGTGATCCTTCTCCTCAGCTGTGTAAACCCGTTTGGAATAAAGAGCGTCTCTGTGAACCTTGAAAAACACATGTTGCAGGAAATATTTCTTTATAAAACTCAGTAAATTCCCAAAGGGCAACAATTTCCTAGATGCTTCTGCTTCAAACACAGGTGGTTTTCATTTCAAGACATACATGTGCTTGTTCAACTTAGCTAAATAGCCCTACTGGGAAAAAAGGGAGCCTATCTCCACCTGAAAAACCTAAGTTGCAGGAGATATTCCTTTCCACAACAAATTCAGTTCTCAGAGGGAAACAAAGTGCAAGATGTTCTTCCTTCTCACACAAACTGTTTTCTTTGAGTAATAGATGTATTTCTTATACTCAGCAAAGGCCTATTTGGATGAAAACGAGCCTTTATCAACCTTGTTTACTCTGATTGCCAGGACGAATTCCTATGGGAAACTGTATATGTTCTCAGAGGGAAGGTATGCAAGTTGTTCCTGCTTCTAACGCAGAAGTGTCTCTTTGGAGAGGTTCACGTGTTTTTCTTCAACTCCACTGGATAGGCCAGTATGGAACAAAGAGAGCCAATCCCCACCTTGAAAATCCTAACTTGCAGGAAGTATTCCTTTGAAAACCTAACAGAATTCTCACAGGAAAAGAATGTGCTAGATACTGCAGCTTCTAAAATAGATGGTTTTCTTGGAGAGATAAAAATGGTCTTCTACTCACCTGAATGGACCTATTTGGAAGAAAGAAATCATATCTCAAACTTGAAAAACCTATGTTTCAGGAATTAGTCCTTTCAAAACAGTACTCAATTTCATAGGGAAACAATATCCTACCTTATTCTGCTTCTAAAACTGATGGCTTTATTTTGAGAGATATATGTGTTTCTTCAAGTTAGCTGGATAGGCCTCTTGGAAAAAAATGAACTTTTCAGTATCTTGAAAACTGTAAACAGCAAGAGTTATTCCTTTCAAAAACTCAATTATCACAAGGAGACAATGTGCTAGATGTTCCTGAGACAAACAAAAAAGTGTTTCTTTGGAGAGATTCATGTTTGACTTCAACTCAGAAAACTACTTCTATTTGGAACAAGAAAGCCTACCTCCAGCTTGAAAAACCTCAGTTGCTGGAGGTATTCCTTTCAAAAAATAACAAAATTCCAACAGGGAAATAATGTTCTATACGCTGAAGCATATAACATAGATGGTCTTCTTTGGAGAGACACATGTGTATCATCCACGTGGAATATTCCTATTGGAACCAAGTTAGCCGATCTCCACTTTCAAAACCCTTACATGCAGAAAGGATTCCTTTCAAAAGCTAATTAAATTCTCACATGGAAGCAGTGTTCAACACGTTCCTCCTCCTTATACTGGTGGTTCTCTTTA
Source organism: Castor canadensis (assembly GCF_047511655.1). Taxonomy (NCBI): domain Eukaryota; kingdom Metazoa; phylum Chordata; class Mammalia; order Rodentia; family Castoridae; genus Castor; species Castor canadensis. The sequence goes on along the minus strand of NC_133402.1, from coordinate 34,722,003 downwards.
CAGAGATATATATATCTTTCTTCCACTCAGCTGAGTAGGCCTATTGGTCACAAAGACAGCCTATCCCCACCTTGAAAAACCTAACTTACAGGAAGTATTCCTTTAAAAAAACGTACTACCTGCTCATGCTTCTGATACAAATAGATTTCTTTTGAGATACAAGTGTTTCTGCAACTCAGCTGAACGGGCCTTTTATTAACATAGTGAGCCTATCTCAACCTTGAAAAATCTAAGTTGTAGGAAGTATTCCTTTCTAAAACTTACTCAATTCCCACAGGGAAAAATGTGCTAGATACTCCTGCTTCTAACACAGATGGTTTTCCTTCGAGAGATACATCTGTTTCTTCAACCTAGCTGGACAGTAATGTTGGGAACAAAATGAGACTCTGTACACCTTGAAAACTCGGATTGGCACTATGAATCCCTTTCAAAAACGAATTCAACTCTCTTAGGGAAACAATGTCCTAGACGCCGAAGCTTACAATGTAGAAAATAACGTTTGGAAAGATACATGTGTTTCTTCCACTCAGCTGAGTCGACCACTTTGGAACAAAGAGAGGGTATGTGAATATTGAAAACCCTAAGTTGCAGGCAGTAATTAATTCAAAAACTTAGTCAATTCTCCCAGGGCAGCAATGTGCTAAATGATCCTGCTTCAAACACAGACAGTTTTCTTTCAATAGATGCATGTGCTTGCTCAACTTAGCTAAATAAGCCTATTGGGAACAAAGACAACCTATCTCCACCTTGGAAAACTTAAGTTGCAGGAAGTATTCCTTTCAATAACTAATTCAGTTCTCACAGGGAAACAAAATGCTAGATGTCTTGCTTCTGATGCAAATTGTTTTGTTTGAGTAATACATGTGTTTCTTATTCTCAGCCAGAAAGTCCTCTTTGGAAGAACAGGAGCCTTTAACAACCTTGTTTACTATGATTGGCAGGAAGAATTCCTTTGAAAAACAGTATCTGTTCTCAGAGGGTATACATGCAAGATGTTCCTGCTTGTAATGTAGAGGGTTCCTTTGGAGAGATAAATGTGTTTCTTCAACTCAGCTGGATAGGCCGATATGGAATAAAGAGAGCATATGTTCACCTTGAAATCCTTAATTGCAGGTAGCATTCCTTTCAAAAGCTAACCGAATTCTCACGGGGAATTAATGTGCTAGATCCAGCAGCTTTAAACATAGATGGTTTTCTAGGAGAGAAAAATTGTTTCTTCAAGTCACCAGAATGGGCCTATTTGGATCAAAGTGATCATATAGCAAACTTGAAAAACCTACATTGCAGGACTTAGTACTTTCAAAGTCATACTCCATTTTCACAGGGAAACAATGTGCTGGATGGTCCTACATCTAACACAGATGATTTCTCTTTGAGAGATATATGTGTTTCTTCAAGTTAGCTGGATAGGGCTATTTGGAACAAAATGAACCTTTCTGCATCTTGAAAACTCTGAACAGCAGGAGATACTCCCTTCAAAAACTAACTGAATTGTCACAAGGAAAAAATGTGCTAATTGCTCCTGCTTCTAAATCCCATGGTTTTCATTCCAGAATACATGTGTCTTCAAGGAAGCTAAATAGGCAAATTAGGAACAAAGATTGCCAATCTCCAGCTTGAAAAACGTTAGGAGAAGGAGGTATTACTTTCAAGAATTCATTCAGTTCTCACAAGGAAAGAGCGTGCTAGATGCTCCTGCTTCTAAAACAGATGGCTTTCGTTCGAGAGAAGCATCTCTTTTTCCACAAAACTGGACAGTCCTATTTGGAACAAAATGAGCCTCTGTCCACTTTTCAAACTCTGATTGGCTGTATGAGTTCCTTTCATAAACTAACTCAGTTCTCACAGCGAAACAATGTCCTAGACGCTGAATCTTATAATGTAGAAGGTTTTCTTTGGAAAGATAGTTGTTTTTCTTGCACTCAGCTGAATAGACCTTTTTGAAACAAAGAGAGGCTATGTGATCCTTGGAAACCTGTGTTGCAGGATTATTTCTTTCTAAAACTCACTGAAATCTGACAGGGAAAAAAATGTGCTAGATCCTGGAACTTCCAACATAGATGATTTTTTTTGGAGAGATAAATGCGTTTCTTCAAGTCAGCTGAATGGGACTATTAAGAACAAAGTGATCTTAGACTTGAAATACCTACGTTGCAGGAGTTAGTACTTGCAAAAAAGTACTCAATTTTCACAGGGAAACAATGTGCTTGATGGTCCCACTTCTAAGACAGACAGTTTCATTTTGAGAGATGTATGTGTTTCTTAATGTTAGCTGGCTAGGTCTCTTTGGAACAAAATGAACCTTAATGCATCTCGAACACTCTGAATGGCAGGAGTCATTCCTTTGAAAAACTAACGCAATCGTCACAGGGAACCAATGTGCCAGATGTTCCTGACATGAAAAACAATGTATTTCTTTGAAGAGATACATGTTGTACTTCAACTCAGAAAAATATTTCTATTTACAACAAGAAAGCCTATCTAGAGCTTGAAAAACCTCACTTGCAGGAGGTATTCCTTTCAAAAAGTAACAGAATTCTCACAGGGAAACAGTGTCCTATATGCTGAAGCTTATAACATAGATGGTTATCTTTGAAGAGACACATGTATATCTGCCACTCAGCTGAATATTCCTATTGAAACAAAGATATCCTATCTCCACCTTCAAAATAATACATGCAGAAGGGAATCCTTTGAAAAGCTATCTAAATTCTCACATGGAAGCGGTGTTCAACACGTTCCTCCTTCTTACACTGATGGTTCACTTTACAGAGATATATGTGTTTCTTCCACTCAGCCGAGTACACCTATTGGTCACAAAGAGAGTCTATCCCCACCTTGAAAAACCTAAGTTTCAGGAAGTATCCCTTTCAAAGTTATACTCAATTTTCACAGGAAACAATGTGCTGGATGCTCCTCTTCTGACATAAATGGTTTCCTTTTGAGAGATAAAGATTTTTCTTAATCTCAGCAGAAAGAACTAATTTGAAGAAACATATCCTATTTCCACCATGAACAGTCTAAGTTACAGCAAGTAAGTATTCCTTTCAAAAACTAATTCAGTTCTCAAATGGAAAAAAGGTTCAAGATGTTCCTCAATCTAACAGAAATGGGGGACCTTGGAGAGATCCATGTGGTTCTTCTCTCAGTGGAAAATACCTATTTGGAACAAAGACAGGCGATCTCTGCCTTGAAAATTTTAAGTTAAATGGGTATTCCTTACTAAACTACCTGCGTTCTCACCAGGAAACAATGTGGCAGATGCTCCTGTTCCTGACACAAATGGATTTCTTTTGAGAGATACCTGTGTTTCCTCAAGTCACTGAAATAGGCCTATTTGGAACAAAGACAGCGTACCTCCACCTTGAAATTCAAAGTTGCAGGAAGTATTGCTTTCAAAAACTCTCTCAATTCTCACAGTGAAGCAATGTGCTATATGCTCATGCTTCTGTTACAAATGGATTTCTTTTGAGGTACAAGTGTTTCTACAATTCAGCTGAAAGGGCCTATTTTGAACATAGTGAGCGTATCTCAACCTTGAAAAACATAAGTTGCAAGAAGCATTCCTTTCTAATACTTAATTCTCACAGGTCAAACTATGCTAGATGCTCCTGCTTCTAGTGCACGTGGATTTTCTTCAATAGAGACATATGAATCTTCAACTTAGTTGGACATTCCTATTTGAAACAAAATGACCCTAGGTCCACCTTGAAAACCTTGACTGGCAGTAAGAATTCCTTTCAAAAACTAACTCTATCCTCACAGGGAAACAGTGTCCTAGTGCTGAATCTGATAAAGGAGAAGGATGTTGTATAAAAGATGCAAGTGATCCTTCTCCTCAGCTGTGTAAACCCGTTTGGAATAAAGAGCGTCTCTGTGAACCTTGAAAAACACATGTTGCAGGAAATATTTCTTTATAAAACTCAGTAAATTCCCAAAGGGCAACAATTTCCTAGATGCTTCTGCTTCAAACACAGGTGGTTTTCATTTCAAGACATACATGTGCTTGTTCAACTTAGCTAAATAGCCCTACTGGGAAAAAAGGGAGCCTATCTCCACCTGAAAAACCTAAGTTGCAGGAGATATTCCTTTCCACAACAAATTCAGTTCTCAGAGGGAAACAAAGTGCAAGATGTTCTTCCTTCTCACACAAACTGTTTTCTTTGAGTAATAGATGTATTTCTTATACTCAGCAAAGGCCTATTTGGATGAAAACGAGCCTTTATCAACCTTGTTTACTCTGATTGCCAGGACGAATTCCTATGGAAAACTGTATATGTTCTCAGAGGGAAGGTATGCAAGTTGTTCCTGCTTCTAACGCAGAAGTGTCTCTTTGGAGAGGTTCACGTGTTTTTCTTCAACTCCACTGGATAGGCCAGTATGGAACAAAGAGAGCCAATCCCCACCTTGAAAATCCTAACTTGCAGGAAGTATTCCTTTGAAAACCTAACAGAATTCTCACAGGAAAAGAATGTGCTAGATACTGCAGCTTCTAAAATAGATGGTTTTCTTGGAGAGATAAAAATGGTCTTCTACTCACCTGAATGGACCTATTTGGAAGAAAGAAATCATATCTCAAACTTGAAAAACCTATGTTTCAGGAATTAGTCCTTTCAAAACAGTACTCAATTTCATAGGGAAACAATATCCTACCATATTCTGCTTCTAAAACTGATGGCTTTATTTTGAGAGATATATGTGTTTCTTCAAGTTAGCTGGATAGGCCTCTTGGAAAAAAATGAACTTTTCAGTATCTTGAAAACTGTAAACAGCAAGAGTTATTCCTTTCAAAAACTCAATTATCACAAGGAGACAATGTGCTAGATGTTCCTGAGACAAACAAAAAAGTGTTTCTTTGGAGAGATTCATGTTTGACTTCAACTCAGAAAACTACTTCTATTTGGAACAAGAAAGCCTACCTCCAGCTTGAAAAACCTCAGTTGCTGGAGGTATTCCTTTCAAAAAATAACAAAATTCCAACAGGGAAATAATGTTCTATACGCTGAAGCATATAACATAGATGGTCTTCTTTGGAGAGACACATGTGTATCATCCACGCAGAATATTCCTATTGGAACCAAGTTAGCCGATCTCCACTTTCAAAACCCTTACATGCAGAAAGGATTCCTTTCAAAAGCTAATTAAATTCTCACATGGAAGCAGTGTTCAACACGTTCCTCCTCCTTATACTGGTGGTTCTCTTTACAGAGATATATATATCTTTCTTCCACTCAGCTGAGTAGGCCTATTGGTCACAAAGACAGCCTATCCCCACCTTGAAAAACCTAACTTACAGGAAGTATTCCTTTAAAAAAACGTACTACCTGCTCATGCTTCTGATACAAATAGATTTCTTTTGAGATACAAGTGTTTCTGCAACTCAGCTGAACGGGCCTTTTATTAACATAGTGAGCCTATCTCAACCTTGAAAAATCTAAGTTGTAGGAAGTATTCCTTTCTAAAACTTACTCAATTCCCACAGGGAAAAATGTGCTAGATACTCCTGCTTCTAACACAGATGGTTTTCCTTCGAGAGATACATCTGTTTCTTCAACCTAGCTCGACAGTAATGTTGGGAACAAAATGAGACTCTGTACACCTTGAAAACTCGGATTGGCACTATGAATCCCTTTCAAAAACGAACTCAACTCTCTTAGGGAAACAATGTCCTAGACGCCGAAGCTTACAATGTAGAAAATAACGTTTGGAAAGATACATGTGTTTCTTCCACTCAGCTGAGTCGACCACTTTGGAACAAAGAGAGGGTATGTGAATATTGAAAACCCTAACTTGCAGGCAGTAATTAATTCAAAAACTTAGTCAATTCTCCCAGGGCAGCAATGTGCTAAATGATCCTGCTTCAAACACAGATAGTTTTCTTTCAATAGATGCATGTGCTTGCTCAACTTAGCTAAATAAGCCTATTGGGAACAAAGACAACCTATCTCCACCTTGGAAAACTTAAGTTGCAGGAAGTATTCCTTTCAATAACTAATTCAGTTCTCACAGGGAAACAAAATGCTAGATGTCTTGCTTCTGATGCAAATTGTTTTGTTTGAGTAATACATGTGTTTCTTATTCTCAGCCAGAAAGTCCTCTTTGGAAGAACAGGAGCCTTTAACAACCTTGTTTACTATGATTGGCAGGAAGAATTCCTTTGAAAAACAGTATCTGTTCTCAGAGGGCATACATGCAAGATGTTCCTGCTTGTAATGTAGAGGGTTTCTTTGGAGAGATAAATGTGTTTCTTCAACTCAGCTGGATAGGCCGATATGGAATAAAGAGAGCATATCTTCACCTTGAAATCCTTAATTGCAGGTAGCATTCCTTTCAAAAGCTAACCGAATTCTCACGGGGAATTAATGTGCTAGATCCAGCAGCTTTAAACATAGATGGTTTTCTAGGAGAGAAAAATTGTTTCTTCAAGTCACCAGAATGGGCCTATTTGGATCAAAGTGATCATATAGCAAACTTGAAAAACCTACATTGCAGGACTTAGTACTTTCAAAGTCATACTCCATTTTTACAGGGAAACAATGTGCTGGATGGTCCTACATCTAACACAGATGATTTCTCTTTGAGAGATATATGTGTTTCTTCAAGTTAGCTGGATAGGGCTATTTGGAACAAAATGAACCTTTCTGCATCTTGAAAACTCTGAACAGCAGGAGATACTCCCTTCAAAAACTAACTCAATTGTCACAAGGAAAAAATGTGCTAGTTGCTCCTGCTTCTAAATCCCATGGTTTTCATTCCAGAATACATGTGTCTTCAAGGAAGCTAAATAGGCAAATTAGGAACAAAGATTGCCAATCTCCAGCTTGAAAAACGTTAGGAGAAGGAGGTATTACTTTCAAGAATTCATTCAGTTCTCACAAGGAAACAGCGTGCTAGATGCTCCTGCTTCTAAAACAGATGGCTTTCGTTCGAGAGAAGCATCTCTTTTTCCACAAAACTGGACAGTCCTATTTGGAACAAAATGAGCCTCTGTCCACTTTTCAAACTCTGATTGGCTGTATGAGTTCCTTTCATAAACTAACTCAGTTCTCACAGCGAAACAATGTCCTAGACGCTGAATCTTATAATGTAGAAGGTTTTCTTTGGAAAGATAGTTGTTTTTCTTGCACTCAGCTGAATAGACCTTTTTGAAACAAAGAGAGGCTATGTGATCCTTGGAAACCTGTGTTGCAGGATTATTTCTTTCTAAAACTCACTGAAATCTGACAGGGAAAAAAATGTGCTAGATCCTGGAGCTTCCAACATAGATGATTTTTTTTGGAGAGATAAATGCGTTTCTTCAAGTCAGCTGAATGGGACTATTAAGAACAAAGTGATCTTATACTTGAAATACCTACGTTGCAGGAGTTAGTACTTGCAAAAAAGTACTCAATTTTCACAGGGAAACAATGTGCTTGATGGTCCCACTTCTAAGACAGACAGTTTCATTTCGAGAGATGTATGTGTTTCTTAATGTTAGCTGGCTAGGTCTCTTTGGAACAAAATGAACCTTACTGCATCTCGAACACTCTGAATGGCAGGTGTCATTCCTTTGAAAAACTAACGCAATCGTCACAGGGAACCAATGTGCCAGATGTTCCTGAGATGAAAAACAATGTATTTCTTTGAAGAGATACATGTTGTACTTCAACTCAGAAAAATATTTCTATTTACAACAAGAAAGCCTATCTAGAGCTTGAAAAACCTCACTTGCAGGAGGTATTCCTTTCAAAAAGTAACCGAATTCTCACAGGGAAACAATGTCCTATATGCTGAAGCTTATAACATAGATGGTTATCTTTCAAGAGACACATGTATATCTGCCACTCAGCTGAATATTCCTATTGAAACAAAGATATCCTATCTCCACCTTCAAAATAATACATGCAGAAGGGAATCCTTTGAAAAGCTATCTAAATTCTCACATGGAAGCGGTGTTCAACACGTTCCTCCTTCTTACACTGATGGTTCACTTTACAGAGATATATGTGTTTCTTCCACTCAGCCGAGTACACCTATTGGTCACAAAGAGAGTCTATCCCCACCTTGAAAAACCTAAGTTTCAGGAAGTATCCCTTTCAAAGTTATACTCAATTTTCACAGGAAACAATGTGCTGGATGCTCCTCTTCTGACATAAATGGTTTCCTTTTGAGAGATAAAGATTTTTCTTAATCTCAGCAGAAAGAACTAATTTGAAGAAACATATCCTATTTCCACCATGAACAGTCTAAGTTACAGCAAGTAAGTATTCCTTTCAAAAACTAATTCAGTTCTCAAATGGAAAAAAGGTTCAAGATGTTCCTCAATCTAACAGAAATGGGGGACCTTGGAGAGATCCATGTGGTTCTTCTCTCAGTGGAAAATACCTATTTGGAACAAAGACAGGCAATCTCTGCCTTGAAAATTTTAAGTTAAATGGGTATTCCTTACTAAACTACCTGTGTTCTCACCAGGAAACAATGTGGCAGGTGCTCCTGTTCCTGACACAAATGGATTTCTTTTGAGAGATACCTGTGTTTCCTCAAGTCACTGAAATAGGCCTATTTGGAACAAAGACAGCGTACCTCCACCTTGAAATTCAAAGTTGCAGGAAGTATTGCTTTCAAAAACTCTCTCAATTCTCACAGTGAAGCAATGTGCTATATGTTCTTGCTTCTGTTACAAATGGATTTCTTTTGAGGTACAAGTGTTTCTACAATTCAGCTGAAAGGGCCTATTTTGAACATAGTGAGCGTATCTCAACCTTGAAAAACATAAGTTGCAAGAAGCATTCCTTTCTAATACTTAATTCTCACAGGTCAAACTATGCTAGATGCTCCTGCTTCTAGTGCACGTGGATTTTCTTCAATAGAGACATATGAATCTTCAACTTAGTTGGACATTCCTATTTGAAACAAAATGACCCTAGGTCCACCTTGAAAACCTTGACTGGCAGTATGAATTCCTTTCAAAAACTAACTCTATCCTCACAGGGAAACAGTGTCCTAGTGCTGAATCTGATAAAGGAGAAGGATGTTGTATAAAAGATGCAAGTGATCCTTCTCCTCAGCTGTGTAAACCCGTTTGGAATAAAGAGCGTCTCTGTGAACCTTGAAAAACACATGTTGCAGGAAATATTTCTTTATAAAACTCAGTAAATTCCCAAAGGGCAACAATTTCCTAGATGCTTCTGCTTCAAACACAGGTGGTTTTCATTTCAAGACATACATGTGCTTGTTCAACTTAGCTAAATAGCCCTACTGGGAAAAAAGGGAGCCTATCTCCACCTGAAAAACCTAAGTTGCAGGAGATATTCCTTTCCAGAACAAATTCAGTTCTCAGAGGGAAACAAAGTGCAAGATGTTCTTCCTTCTCACACAAACTGTTTTCTTTGAGTAATAGATGTATTTCTTATACTCAGCAAAGGCCTATTTGGATGAAAACGAGCCTTTATCAACCTTGTTTACTCTGATTGCCAGGACGAATTCCTATGGGAAACTGTATATGTTCTCAGAGGGAAGGTATGCAAGTTGTTCCTGCTTCTAACGCAGAAGTGTCTCTTTGGAGAGGTTCACGTGTTTTTCTTCAACTCCACTGGATAGGCCAGTATGGAACAAAGAGAGCCAATCCCCACCTTGAAAATCCTAACTTGCAGGAAGTATTCCTTTGAAAACCTAACAGAATTCTCACAGGAAAAGAATGTGCTAGATACTGCAGCTTCTAAAATAGATGGTTTTCTTGGAGAGATAAAAATGGTCTTCTACTCACCTGAATGGACCTATTTGGAAGAAAGAAATCATATCTCAAACTTGAAAAACCTATGTTTCAGGAATTACTCCTTTCAAAACAGTACTCAATTTCATAGGGAAACAATATCCTACCTTATTCTGCTTCTAAAACTGATGGCTTTATTTTGAGAGATATATGTGTTTCTTCAAGTTAGCTGGATAGGCCTCTTGGAAAAAAATGAACTTTTCAGTATCTTGAAAACTGTAAACAGCAAGAGTTATTCCTTTCAAAAACTCAATTATCACAAGGAGACAATGTGCTAGATGTTCCTGAGACAAACAAAAAAGTGTTTCTTTGGAGAGATTCATGTTTGACTTCAACTCAGAAAACTACTTCTATTTGGAACAAGAAAGCCTACCTCCAGCTTGAAAAACCTCAGTTGCAGGAGGTATTCCTCTCAAAAAATGACAAAATTCCAACAGGGAAATAATGTTCTATACGCTGAAGCATATAACATAGATGGTCTTCTTTGGAGAGACACATGTGTATCATCCACGCGGAATATTCCTATTGGAACAAAGTTAGCCGATCTCCACTTTCAAAACCCTTACATGCAGAAAGGATTCCTCTCAAAAGCTAATTAAATTCTCACATGAAAGCAGTGTTCAACACGTTCCTCCTCCTTATACTGGTCGTTCTCTTTACAGAGATATATATCTTTCTTCCACTCAGCTGTGTAGGCCTAGTGGTCACAAAGAGAGCCTATCCCCACCTTGAAAAACCTAACTTACAGGAAGTATTCCTTTGAAAAAGCGTACTACCTGCTCATGCTTCTGATACAAATAGATTTCTTTTGACATACAAGTGTTTCTGCAACTCAGCTGAACGGGCCTTTTATTAACATAGTGAGCCTATCTCAACCTTGAAAAATCTAAGTTGTAGGAAGTATTCCTTTCTTAAACTTACTCAATTCCCACAGGGAAAAATGTGCTAGATACTCCTGCTTCTAACACAGATGGTTTTCCTTCGAGAGATACATCTGTTTCTTCAACCTAGCTGGACAGTAATGTTGGGAACAAAATGAGACTCTGTACACCTTGAAAACTCGGATTGGTACTATGAATCCCTTTCAAAAACGAACTCAACTCTCTTAGGGAAACAATGTCCTAGACGCCAAAGCTTACAATGTAGAAAATAACGTTTGGAAAGATACATGTGTTTCTTCCACTCAGCTGAGTCGACCACTTGGGAACAAAGAGAGGGTATGTGAATATTGAAAACCCTAAGTTGCAGGCAGTAATTAATTCAAAACCTTAGTCAATTCTCCCAGGGCAGCAATGTCCTAAATGATCCTGCTTCAAACACAGATAGTTTTCTTTCAATAGATGCATGTGCTTGCTCAACTTAGCTAAATAAGCCTATTGGGAACAAAGACAACCTATCTCCACCTTGGAAAACTTAAGTTGCAGGAAGTATTCCTTTCAATAACTAAATCAGTGCTCACAGGGAAACAAAATGCTAGATGTCTTGCTTCTGATGCAAATTGTTTTCTTTGAGTAATACATGTATTTCTTATTCTCAGCCAGAAAGTCCTCTTTGAAGAACAGGAGCCTTTAACAACCTTGTTTACTATGATTGGCAGGAAGAATTCCTTTGAAAAACAGTATCTGTTCTCAGAGGGCACACATGGAAGATGTTCCTGCTTGTAATGTAGAGGGTTTCTTTGGAGAGATAAATGTGTTTCTTCAACTCAGCTGGATAGGCCGATATGGAATAAAGAGAGCATATGTTCACCTTGAAATCCTTAATTGCAGGTAGCATTCCTTTCAAAAGCTAACCGAATTCTCACAGGGAATTAATGTGCTAGTTCCAGCAGCTTTAAACATAGATGGTTTTCTAGGAGAGAAAATTTGTTTCTTCAAGTCACCAGAATGGGCCTATTTGGATCAAAGTGATCATATAGCAAACTTGAAAAACCTACATTGCAGGACTTAGTACTTTCAAAGTCATACTCAATTTTCACAGGGAAACAATGTGCTGGATGGTCCTACATCTAACACAGATGATTTCTCTTTGAGAGATATATGTGTTTCTTCAAGTTAGCTGGATAGGGCTATTTGGAACAAAATGAACCTTTCTGCATCTTGAAAACTCTGAACAGCAGGAGATACTCCCTTCAAAAACTAACTCAATTGTCACAAGGAAAAAATGTGCTAGTTGCTCCTGCTTCTAAATCCCATGGTTTTCATTCCAGAATACATGTGTCTTCAAGGAAGCTAAATAGGCAAATTAGGAACAAAGATTGCCAATCTCCAGCTTGAAAAACGTTAGGAGAAGGAGGTATTACTTTCAAGAATTCATTCAGTTCTCACAAGGAAACAGCGTGCTAGATGCTCCTGCTTCTAAAACAGATGGCTTTCGTTCGAGAGAAGCATCTCTTTTTCCACAAAACTGGACAGTCCTATTTGGAACAAAATGAGCCTCTGTCCACTTTTCAAACTCTGATTGGCTGTATGAGTTCCTTTCATAAACTAACTCAGTTCTCACAGCGAAACAATGTCCTAGACGCTGAATCTTATAATGTAGAAGGTTTTCTTTGGAAAGATAGTTGTTTTTCTTGCACTCAGCTGAATAGACCTTTTTGAAACAAAGAGAGGCTATGTGATCCTTGGAAACCTGTGTTGCAGGATTATTTCTTTCTAAAACTCACTGAAATCTGACAGGGAAAAAAATGTGCTAGATCCTGGAGCTTCCAACATTGATGATTTTTTTTGGAGAGATAAATGCGTTTCTTCAAGTCAGCTGAATGGGACTATTAAGAACAAAGTGATCTTAGACTTGAAATACCTACGTTGCAGGAGTTAGTACTTGCAAAAAAGTACTCAATTTTCACAGGGAAACAATGTGCTTGATGGTCCCACTTCTAAGACAGACAGTTTCATTTCGAGAGATGTATGTGTTTCTTAATGTTAGCTGGCTAGGTCTCTTTGGAACAAAATGAACCTTACTGCATCTCGAACACTCTGAATGGCAGGAGTCATTCCTTTGAAAAACTAACTCAATCGTCACAGGGAACCAATGTGCCAGATGTTCCTGAGATGAAAAACAATGTATTTCTTTGAAGAGATACATGTTGTACTTCAACTCAGAAAAATATTTCTATTTACAACAAGAAAGCCTATCTAGAGCTTGAAAAACCTCACTTGCAGGAGGTATTCCTTTCAAAAAGTAACCGAATTCTCACAGGGAAACAATGTCCTATATGCTGAAGCTTATAACATAGATGGTTATCTTTGAAGAGACACATGTATATCTGCCACTCGGCTGAATATTCCTATTGAAACAAAGATATCCTATCTCCACCTTCAAAATAATACATGCAGAAGGGAATCCTTTGAAAAGCTATCTAAATTCTCACATGGAAGCGGTGTTCAACACGTTCCTCCTTCTTACACTGATGGTTCACTTTACAGAGATATATGTGTTTCTTCCACTCAGCCGAGTACACCTATTGGTCACAAAGAGAGTCTATCCCCACCTTGAAAAACCTAAGTTTCAGGAAGTATCCCTTTCAAAGTTATACTCAATTTTCACAGGAAACAATGTGCTGGATGCTCCTCTTCTGACATAAATGGTTTCCTTTTGAGAGATAAAGATTTTTCTTAATCTCAGCAGAAAGAACTAATTTGAAGAAACATATCCTATTTCCACCATGAACAGTCTAAGTTACAGCAAGTAAGTATTCCTTTCAAAAACTAATTCAGTTTTCAAATGGAAAAAAGGTTCAAGATGTTCCTCAATCTAACAGAAATGGGGGACCTTGGAGAGATCCATGTGGTTCTTCTCTCAGTGGAAAATACCTATTTGGAACAAAGACAGGCGATCTCTGCCTTGAAAATTTTAAGTTAAATGGGTATTCCTTACTAAACTACCTGCGTTCTCACCAGGAAACAATGTGGTAGATGCTCCTGTTCCTGACACAAATGGATTTCTTTTGAGAGATACCTGTGTTTCCTCAAGTCACTGAAATAGGCCTATTTGGAACAAAGACAGCGTACCTCCACCTTGAAATTCAAAGTTGCAGGAAGTATTGCTTTCAAAAACTCTCTCAATTCTCACAGTGAAGCAATGTGCTATATGCTCATGCTTCTGTTACAAATGGATTTCTTTTGAGGTACAAGTGTTTCTACAATTCAGCTGAAAGGGCCTATTTTGAACATAGTGAGCGTATCTCAACCTTGAAAAACATAAGTTGCAAGAAGCATTCCTTTCTAATACTTAATTCTCACAGGTCAAACTATGCTAGATGCTCCTGCTTCTAGTGCACGTGGATTTTCTTCAATAGAGACATATGAATCTTCAACTTAGTTGGACATTCCTATTTGAAACAAAATGACCCTAGGTCCACCTTGAAAACCTTGACTGGCAGTATGAATTCCTTTCAAAAACTAACTCTATCCTCACAGGGAAACAGTGTCCTAGTGCTGAATCTGATAAAGGAGAAGGATGTTGTATAAAAGATGCAAGTGATCCTTCTCCTCAGCTGTGTAAACCCGTTTGGAATAAAGAGCGTCTCTGTGAACCTTGAAAAACACATGTTGCAGGAAATATTTCTTTATAAAACTCAGTAAATTCCCAAAGGGCAACAATTTCCTACATGCTTCTGCTTCAAACACAGGTGGTTTTCATTTCAAGACATACATGTGCTTGTTCAACTTAGCTAAATAGCCCTACTGGGAAAAAAGGGAGCCTATCTCCACCTGAAAAACCTAAGTTGCAGGAGATATTCCTTTCCACAACAAATTCAGTTCTCAGAGGGAAACAAAGTGCAAGATGTTCTTCCTTCTCACACAAACTGTTTTCTTTGAGTAATAGATGTATTTCTTATACTCAGCAAAGGCCTATTTGGATGAAAACGAGCCTTTATCAACCTTGTTTACTCTGATTGCCAGGACGAATTCCTATGGAAAACTGTATATGTTCTCAGAGGGAAGGTATGCAAGTTGTTCCTGCTTCTAACGCAGAAGTGTCTCTTTGGAGAGGTTCACGTGTTTTTCTTCAACTCCACTGGATAGGCCAGTATGGAACAAAGAGAGCCAATCCCCACCTTGAAAATCCTAACTTGCAGGAAGTATTCCTTTGAAAACCTAACAGAATTCTCACAGGAAAAGAATGTGCTAGATACTGCAGCTTCTAAAATAGATGGTTTTCTTGGAGAGATAAAAATGGTCTTCTACTCACCTGAATGGACCAATTTGGAAGAAAGAAATCATATCTCAAACTTGAAAAACCTATGTTTCAGGAATTACTCCTTTCAAAACAGTACTCAATTTCATAGGGAAACAATATCCTACCTTATTCTGCTTCTAAAACTGATGGCTTTATTTTGAGAGATATATGTGTTTCTTCAAGTTAGCTGGATAGGCCTCTTGGAAAAAAATGAACTTTTCAGCATCTTGAAAACTGTAAACAGCAAGAGTTATTCCTTTCAAAAACTCAATTATCACAAGGAGACAATGTGCTAGATGTTCCTGAGACAAACAAAAAAGTGTTTCTTTGGAGAGATTCATGTTTGACTTCAACTCAGAAAACTACTTCTATTTGGAACAAGAAAGCCTACCTCCAGCTTGAAAAACCTCAGTTGCAGGAGGTATTCCTCTCAAAAAATGACAAAATTCCAACAGGGAAATAATGTTCTATACGCTGAAGCATATAACATAGATGGTCTTCTTTGGAGAGACACATGTGTATCATCCACGCGGAATATTCCTATTGGAACCAAGTTAGCCGATCTCCACTTTCAAAACCCTTACATGCAGAAAGGATTCCTCTCAAAAGCTAATTAAATTCTCACATGAAAGCAGTGTTCAACACGTTCCTCCTCCTTATACTGGTGGTTCTCTTTACAGAGATATATATCTTTCTTCCACTCAGCTGTGTAGGCCTATTGGTCACAAAGAGAGCCTATCCCCACCTTGAAAAACCTAACTTACAGGAAGTATTCCTTTGAAAAAGCGTACTACCTGCTCATGCTTCTGATACAAATAGATTTCTTTTGAGATACAAGTGTTTCTGCAACTCAGCTGAACGGGCCTTTTATTAACATAGTGAGCCTATCTCAACCTTGAAAAATCTAAGTTGTAGGAAGTATTCCTTTCTTAAACTTACTCAATTCCCACAGGGAAAAATGTGCTAGATACTCCTGCTTCTAACACAGATGGTTTTCCTTCGAGAGATACATCTGTTTCTTCAACCTAGCTGGACAGTAATGTTGGGAACAAAATGAGACTCTGTACACCTTGAAAACTCGGATTGGCACTATGAATCCCTTTCAAAAACGAACTCAACTCTCTTAGGGAAACAATGTCCTAGACGCCAAAGCTTACAATGTAGAAAATAACGTTTGGAAAGATACATGTGTTTCTTCCACTCAGCTGAGTCGACCACTTGGGAACAAAGATAGGGTATGTGAATATTGAAAACCCTAAGTTGCAGGCAGTAATTAATTCAAAACCTTAGTCAATTCTCCCAGGGCAGCAATGTGCTAAATGATCCTGCTTCAAACACAGATAGTTTTCTTTCAATAGATGCATGTGCTTGCTCAACTTAGCTAAATAAGCCTATTGGGAACAAAGACAACCTATCTCCACCTTGGAAAACTTAAGTTGCAGGAAGTATTCCTTTCAATAACTAATTCAGTTCTCACAGGGAAACAAAATGCTAGATGTCTTGCTTCTGATGCAAATTGTTTTCTTTGAGTAATACATGTATTTCTTATTCTCAGCCAGAAAGTCCTCTTTGAAGAACAGGAGCCTTTAACAACCTTGTTTACTATGATTGGCAGGAAGAATTCCTTTGAAAAACAGTATCTGTTCTCAGAGGGCACACATGGAAGATGTTCCTGCTTGTAATGTAGAGGGTTTCTTTGGAGAGATAAATGTGTTTCTTCAACTCAGCTGGATAGGCCGATATGGAATAAAGAGAGCATATGTTCACCTTGAAATCCTTAATTGCAGGTAGCATTCCTTTCAAAAGCTAACCGAATTCTCACAGGGAATTAATGTGCTAGTTCCAGCAGCTTTAAACATAGATGGTTTTCTAGGAGAGAAAATTTGTTTCTTCAAGTCACCAGAATGGGCCTATTTGGATCAAAGTGATCATATAGCAAACTTGAAAAACCTACATTGCAGGACTTAGTACTTTCAAAGTCATACTCAATTTTCACAGGGAAACAATGTGCTGGATGGTCCTACATCTAACACAGATGATTTCACTTTGAGAGATATATGTGTTTCTTCAAGTTAGCTGGATAGGGCTATTTGGAACAAAATGAACCTTTCTGCATCTTGAAAACTCTGAACAGCAGGAGATACTCCCTTCAAAAACTAACTCAATTGTCACAAGGAAAAAATGTGCTAGTTGCTCCTGCTTCTAAATCCCATGGTTTTCATTCCAGAATACATGTGTCTTCAAGGAAGCTAAATAGGCAAATTAGGAACAAAGATTGCCAATCTCCAGCTTGAAAAACGTTAGGAGAAGGAGGTATTACTTTCAAGAATTCATTCAGTTCTCACAAGGAAACAGCGTGCTAGATGCTCCTGCTTCTAAAACAGATGGCTTTCGTTCGAGAGAAGCATCTCTTTTTCCACAAAACTGGACAGTCCTATTTGGAACAAAATGAGCCTCTGTCCACTTTTCAAACTCTGATTGGCTGTATGAGTTCCTTTCATAAACTAACTCAGTTCTCACAGCGAAACAATGTCCTAGACGCTGAATCTTATAATGTAGAAGGTTTTCTTTGGAAAGATAGTTGTTTTTCTTGCACTCAGCTGAATAGACCTTTTTGAAACAAAGAGAGGCTATGTGATCCTTGGAAACCTGTGTTGCAGGATTATTTCTTTCTAAAACTCACTGAAATCTGACAGGGAAAAAAATGTGCTAGATCCTGGAGCTTCCAACATTGATGATTTTTTTTGGAGAGATAAATGCGTTTCTTCAAGTCAGCTGAATGGGACTATTAAGAACAAAGTGATCTTAGACTTGAAATACCTACGTTGCAGGAGTTAGTACTTGCAAAAAAGTACTCAATTTTCACAGGGAAACAATGTGCTTGATGGTCCCACTTCTAAGACAGACAGTTTCATTTCGAGAGATGTATGTGTTTCTTAATGTTAGCTGGCTAGGTCTCTTTGGAACAAAATGAACCTTACTGCATCTCGAACACTCTGAATGGCAGGAGTCATTCCTTTGAAAAACTAACTCAATCGTCACAGGGAACCAATGTGCCAGATGTTCCTGAGATGAAAAACAATGTATTTCTTTGAAGAGATACATGTTGTACTTCAACTCAGAAAAATATTTCTATTTACAACAAGAAAGCCTATCTAGAGCTTGAAAAACCTCACTTGCAGGAGGTATTCCTTTCAAAAAGTAACCGAATTCTCACAGGGAAACAATGTCCTATATGCTGAAGCTTATAACATAGATGGTTATCTTTGAAGAGACACATGTATATCTGCCACTCGGCTGAATATTCCTATTGAAACAAAGATATCCTATCTCCACCTTCAAAATAATACATGCAGAAGGGAATCCTTTGAAAAGCTATCTAAATTCTCACATGGAAGCGGTGTTCAACACGTTCCTCCTTCTTACACTGATGGTTCACTTTACAGAGATATATGTGTTTCTTCCACTCAGCCGAGTACACCTATTGGTCACAAAGAGAGTCTATCCCCACCTTGAAAAACCTAAGTTTCAGGAAGTATCCCTTTCAAAGTTATACTCAATTTTCACAGGAAACAATGTGCTGGATGCTCCTCTTCTGACATAAATGGTTTCCTTTTGAGAGATAAAGATTTTTCTTAATCTCAGCAGAAAGAACTAATTTGAAGAAACATATCCTATTTCCACCATGAACAGTCTAAGTTACAGCAAGTAAGTATTCCTTTCAAAAACTAATTCAGTTCTCAAATGGAAAAAAGGTTCAAGATGTTCCTCAATCTAACAGAAATGGGGGACCTTGGAGAGATCCATGTGGTTCTTCTCTCAGTGGAAAATACCTATTTGGAACAAAGACAGGCGATCTCTGCCTTGAAAATTTTAAGTTAAATGGGTATTCCTTACTAAACTACCTGCGTTCTCACCAGGAAACAATGTGGTAGATGCTCCTGTTCCTGACACAAATGGATTTCTTTTGAGAGATACCTGTGTTTCCTCAAGTCACTGAAATAGGCCTATTTGGAACAAAGACAGCGTACCTCCACCTTGAAATTCAAAGTTGCAGGAAGTATTGCTTTCAAAAACTCTCTCAATTCTCACAGTGAAGCAATGTGCTATATGCTCATGCTTCTGTTACAAATGGATTTCTTTTGAGGTACAAGTGTTTCTACAATTCAGCTGAAAGGGCCTATTTTGAACATAGTGAGCGTATCTCAACCTTGAAAAACATAAGTTGCAAGAAGCATTCCTTTCTAATACTTAATTCTCACAGGTCAAACTATGCTAGATGCTCCTGCTTCTAGTGCACGTGGATTTTCTTCAATAGAGACATATGAATCTTCAACTTAGTTGGACATTCCTATTTGAAACAAAATGACCCTAGGTCCACCTTGAAAACCTTGACTGGCAGTATGAATTCCTTTCAAAAACTAACTCTATCCTCACAGGGAAACAGTGTCCTAGTGCTGAATCTGATAAAGGAGAAGGATGTTGTATAAAAGATGCAAGTGATCCTTCTCCTCAGCTGTGTAAACCCGTTTGGAATAAAGAGCGTCTCTGTGAACCTTGAAAAACACATGTTGCAGGAAATATTTCTTTATAAAACTCAGTAAATTCCCAAAGGGCAACAATTTCCTAGATGCTTCTGCTTCAAACACAGGTGGTTTTCATTTCAAGACATACATGTGCTTGTTCAACTTAGCTAAATAGCCCTACTGGGAAAAAAGGGAGCCTATCTCCACCTGAAAAACCTAAGTTGCAGGAGATATTCCTTTCCACAACAAATTCAGTTCTCAGAGGGAAACAAAGTGCAAGATGTTCTTCCTTCTCACACAAACTGTTTTCTTTGAGTAATAGATGTATTTCTTATACTCAGCAAAGGCCTATTTGGATGAAAACGAGCCTTTATCAACCTTGTTTACTCTGATTGCCAGGACGAATTCCTATGGAAAACTGTATATGTTCTCAGAGGGAAGGTATGCAAGTTGTTCCTGCTTCTAACGCAGAAGTGTCTCTTTGGAGAGGTTCACGTGTTTTTCTTCAACTCCACTGGATAGGCCAGTATGGAACAAAGAGAGCCAATCCCCACCTTGAAAATCCTAACTTGCAGGAAGTATTCCTTTGAAAACCTAACAGAATTCTCACAGGAAAAGAATGTGCTAGATACTGCAGCTTCTAAAATAGATGGTTTTCTTGGAGAGATAAAAATGGTCTTCTACTCACCTGAATGGACCTATTTGGAAGAAAGAAATCATATCTCAAACTTGAAAAACCTATGTTTCAGGAATTACTCCTTTCAAAACAGTACTCAATTTCATAGGGAAACAATATCCTACCTTATTCTGCTTCTAAAACTGATGGCTTTATTTTGAGAGATATATGTGTTTCTTCAAGTTAGCTGGATAGGCCTCTTGGAAAAAAATGAACTTTTCAGCATCTTGAAAACTGTAAACAGCAAGAGTTATTCCTTTCAAAAACTCAATTATCACAAGGAGACAATGTGCTAGATGTTCCTGAGACAAACAAAAAAGTGTTTCTTTGGAGAGATTCATGTTTGACTTCAACTCAGAAAACTACTTCTATTTGGAACAAGAAAGCCTACCTCCAGCTTGAAAAACCTCAGTTGCAGGAGGTATTCCTCTCAAAAAATGACAAAATTCCAACAGGGAAATAATGTTCTATACGCTGAAGCATATAACATAGATGGTCTTCTTTGGAGAGACACATGTGTATCATCCACGCGGAATATTCCTATTGGAACCAAGTTAGCCGATCTCCACTTTCAAAACCCTTACATGCAGAAAGGATTCCTCTCAAAAGCTAATTAAATTCTCACATGAAAGCAGTGTTCAACACGTTCCTCCTCCTTATACTGGTGGTTCTCTTTACAGAGATATATATCTTTCTTCCACTCAGCTGTGTAGGCCTATTGGTCACAAAGAGAGCCTATCCCCACCTTGAAAAACCTAACTTACAGGAAGTATTCCTTTGAAAAAGCGTACTACCTGCTCATGCTTCTGATACAAATAGATTTCTTTTGACATACAAGTGTTTCTGCAACTCAGCTGAACGGGCCTTTTATTAACATAGTGAGCCTATCTCAACCTTGAAAAATCTAAGTTGTAGGAAGTATTCCTTTCTTAAACTTACTCAATTCCCACAGGGAAAAATGTGCTAGATACTCCTGCTTCTAACACAGATGGTTTTCCTTCGAGAGATACATCTGTTTCTTCAACCTAGCTGGACAGTAATGTTGGGAACAAAATGAGACTCTGTACACCTTGAAAACTCGGATTGGCACTATGAATCCCTTTCAAAAACGAACTCAACTCTCTTAGGGAAACAATGTCCTAGACGCCAAAGCTTACAATGTAGAAAATAACGTTTGGAAAGATACATGTGTTTCTTCCACTCAGCTGAGTCGACCACTTGGGAACAAAGAGAGGGTATGTGAATATTGAAAACCCTAAGTTGCAGGCAGTAATTAATTCAAAACCTTAGTCAATTCTCCCAGGGCAGCAATGTGCTAAATGATCCTGCTTCAAACACAGATAGTTTTCTTTCAATAGATGCATGTGCTTGCTCAACTTAGCTAAATAAGCCTATTGGGAACAAAGACAACCTATCTCCACCTTGGAAAACTTAAGTTGCAGGAAGTATTCCTTTCAATAACTAATTCAGTTCTCACAGGGAAACAAAATGCTAGATGTCTTGCTTCTGATGCAAATTGTTTTCTTTGAGTAATACATGTATTTCTTATTCTCAGCCAGAAAGTCCTCTTTGAAGAACAGGAGCCTTTAACAACCTTGTTTACTATGATTGGCAGGAAGAATTCCTTTGAAAAACAGTATCTGTTCTCAGAGGGCACACATGGAAGATGTTCCTGCTTGTAATGTAGAGGGTTTCTTTGGAGAGATAAATGTGTTTCTTCAACTCAGCTGGATAGGCCGATATGGAATAAAGAGAGCATATGTTCACCTTGAAATCCTTAATTGCAGGTAGCATTCCTTTCAAAAGCTAACCGAATTCTCACAGGGAATTAATGTGCTAGTTCCAGCAGCTTTAAACATAGATGGTTTTCTAGGAGAGAAAATTTGTTTCTTCAAGTCACCAGAATGGGCCTATTTGGATCAAAGTGATCATATAGCAAACTTGAAAAACCTACATTGCAGGACTTAGTACTTTCAAAGTCATACTCAATTTTCACAGGGAAACAATGTGCTGGATGGTCCTACATCTAACACAGATGATTTCTCTTTGAGAGATATATGTGTTTCTTCAAGTTAGCTGGATAGGGCTATTTGGAACAAAATGAACCTTTCTGCATCTTGAAAACTCTGAACAGCAGGAGATACTCCCTTCAAAAACTAACTCAATTGTCACAAGGAAAAAATGTGCTAGTTGCTCCTGCTTCTAAATCCCATGGTTTTCATTCCAGAATACATGTGTCTTCAAGGAAGCTAAATAGGCAAATTAGGAACAAAGATTGCCAATCTCCAGCTTGAAAAACGTTAGGAGAAGGAGGTATTACTTTCAAGAATTCATTCAGTTCTCACAAGGAAACAGCGTGCTAGATGCTCCTGCTTCTAAAACAGATGGCTTTCGTTCGAGAGAAGCATCTCTTTTTCCACAAAACTGGACAGTCCTATTTGGAACAAAATGAGCCTCTGTCCACTTTTCAAACTCTGATTGGCTGTATGAGTTCCTTTCATAAACTAACTCAGTTCTCACAGCGAAACAATGTCCTAGACGCTGAATCTTATAATGTAGAAGGTTTTCTTTGGAAAGATAGTTGTTTTTCTTGCACTCAGCTGAATAGACCTTTTTGAAACAAAGAGAGGCTATGTGATCCTTGGAAACCTGTGTTGCAGGATTATTTCTTTCTAAAACTCACTGAAATCTGACAGGGAAAAAAATGTGCTAGATCCTGGAGCTTCCAACATTGATGATTTTTTTTGGAGAGATAAATGCGTTTCTTCAAGTCAGCTGAATGGGACTATTAAGAACAAAGTGATCTTAGACTTGAAATACCTACGTTGCAGGAGTTAGTACTTGCAAAAAAGTACTCAATTTTCACAGGGAAACAATGTGCTTGATGGTCCCACTTCTAAGACAGACAGTTTCATTTCGAGAGATGTATGTGTTTCTTAATGTTAGCTGGCTAGGTCTCTTTGGAACAAAATGAACCTTACTGCATCTCGAACACTCTGAATGGCAGGAGTCATTCCTTTGAAAAACTAACTCAATCGTCACAGGGAACCAATGTGCCAGATGTTCCTGAGATGAAAAACAATGTATTTCTTTGAAGAGATACATGTTGTACTTCAACTCAGAAAAATATTTCTATTTACAACAAGAAAGCCTATCTAGAGCTTGAAAAACCTCACTTGCAGGAGGTATTCCTTTCAAAAAGTAACCGAATTCTCACAGGGAAACAATGTCCTATATGCTGAAGCTTATAACATAGATGGTTATCTTTGAAGAGACACATGTATATCTGCCACTCGGCTGAATATTCCTATTGAAACAAAGATATCCTATCTCCACCTTCAAAATAATACATGCAGAAGGGAATCCTTTGAAAAGCTATCTAAATTCTCACATGGAAGTGGTGTTCAACACGTTCCTCCTTCTTACACTGATGGTTCACTTTACAGAGATATATGTGTTTCTTCCACTCAGCCGAGTACACCTATTGGTCACAAAGAGAGTCTATCCCCACCTTGAAAAACCTAAGTTTCAGGAAGTATCCCTTTCAAAGTTATACTCAATTTTCACAGGAAACAATGTGCTGGATGCTCCTCTTCTGACATAAATGGTTTCCTTTTGAGAGATAAAGATTTTTCTTAATCTCAGCAGAAAGAACTAATTTGAAGAAACATATCCTATTTCCACCATGAACAGTCTAAGTTACAGCAAGTAAGTATTCCTTTCAAAAACTAATTCAGTTCTCAAATGGAAAAAAGGTTCAAGATGTTCCTCAATCTAACAGAAATGGGGGACCTTGGAGAGATCCATGTGGTTCTTCTCTCAGTGGAAAATACCTATTTGGAACAAAGACAGGCGATCTCTGCCTTGAAAATTTTAAGTTAAATGGGTATTCCTTACTAAACTACCTGCGTTCTCACCAGGAAACAATGTGGTAGATGCTCCTGTTCCTGACACAAATGGATTTCTTTTGAGAGATACCTGTGTTTCCTCAAGTCACTGAAATAGGCCTATTTGGAACAAAGACAGCGTACCTCCACCTTGAAATTCAAAGTTGCAGGAAGTATTGCTTTCAAAAACTCTCTCAATTCTCACAGTGAAGCAATGTGCTATATGCTCATGCTTCTGTTACAAATGGATTTCTTTTGAGGTACAAGTGTTTCTACAATTCAGCTGAAAGGGCCTATTTTGAACATAGTGAGCGTATCTCAACCTTGAAAAACATAAGTTGCAAGAAGCATTCCTTTCTAATACTTAATTCTCACAGGTCAAACTATGCTAGATGCTCCTGCTTCTAGTGCACGTGGATTTTCTTCAATAGAGACATATGAATCTTCAACTTAGTTGGACATTCCTATTTGAAACAAAATGACCCTAGGTCCACCTTGAAAACCTTGACTGGCAGTATGAATTCCTTTCAAAAACTAACTCTATCCTCACAGGGAAACAGTGTCCTAGTGCTGAATCTGATAAAGGAGAAGGATGTTGTATAAAAGATGCAAGTGATCCTTCTCCTCAGCTGTGTAAACCCGTTTGGAATAAAGAGCGTCTCTGTGAACCTTGAAAAACACATGTTGCAGGAAATATTTCTTTATAAAACTCAGTAAATTCCCAAAGGGCAACAATTTCCTAGATGCTTCTGCTTCAAACACAGGTGGTTTTCATTTCAAGACATACATGTGCTTGTTCAACTTAGCTAAATAGCCCTACTGGGAAAAAAGGGAGCCTATCTCCACCTGAAAAACCTAAGTTGCAGGAGATATTCCTTTCCACAACAAATTCAGTTCTCAGAGGGAAACAAAGTGCAAGATGTTCTTCCTTCTCACACAAACTGTTTTCTTTGAGTAATAGATGTATTTCTTATACTCAGCAAAGGCCTATTTGGATGAAAACGAGCCTTTATCAACCTTGTTTACTCTGATTGCCAGGACGAATTCCTATGGAAAACTGTATATGTTCTCAGAGGGAAGGTATGCAAGTTGTTCCTGCTTCTAACGCAGAAGTGTCTCTTTGGAGAGGTTCACGTGTTTTTCTTCAACTCCACTGGATAGGCCAGTATGGAACAAAGAGAGCCAATCCCCACCTTGAAAATCCTAACTTGCAGGAAGTATTCCTTTGAAAACCTAACAGAATTCTCACAGGAAAAGAATGTGCTAGATACTGCAGCTTCTAAAATAGATGGTTTTCTTGGAGAGATAAAAATGGTCTTCTACTCACCTGAATGGACCTATTTGGAAGAAAGAAATCATATCTCAAACTTGAAAAACCTATGTTTCAGGAATTACTCCTTTCAAAACAGTACTCAATTTCATAGGGAAACAATATCCTACCTTATTCTGCTTCTAAAACTGATGGCTTTATTTTGAGAGATATATGTGTTTCTTCAAGTTAGCTGGATAGGCCTCTTGGAAAAAAATGAACTTTTCAGCATCTTGAAAACTGTAAACAGCAAGAGTTATTCCTTTCAAAAACTCAATTATCACAAGGAGACAATGTGCTAGATGTTCCTGAGACAAACAAAAAAGTGTTTCTTTGGAGAGATTCATGTTTGACTTCAACTCAGAAAACTACTTCTATTTGGAACAAGAAAGCCTACCTCCAGCTTGAAAAACCTCAGTTGCAGGAGGTATTCCTCTCAAAAAATGACAAAATTCCAACAGGGAAATAATGTTCTATACGCTGAAGCATATAACATAGATGGTCTTCTTTGGAGAGACACATGTGTATCATCCACGCGGAATATTCCTATTGGAACCAAGTTAGCCGATCTCCACTTTCAAAACCCTTACATGCAGAAAGGATTCCTCTCAAAAGCTAATTAAATTCTCACATGAAAGCAGTGTTCAACACGTTCCTCCTCCTTATACTGGTGGTTCTCTTTACAGAGATATATATCTTTCTTCCACTCAGCTGTGTAGGCCTATTGGTCACAAAGAGAGCCTATCCCCACCTTGAAAAACCTAACTTACAGGAAGTATTCCTTTGAAAAAGCGTACTACCTGCTCATGCTTCTGATACAAATAGATTTCTTTTGAGATACAAGTGTTTCTGCAACTCAGCTGAACGGGCCTTTTATTAACATAGTGAGCCTATCTCAACCTTGAAAAATCTAAGTTGTAGGAAGTATTCCTTTCTTAAACTTACTCAATTCCCACAGGGAAAAATGTGCTAGATACTCCTGCTTCTAACACAGATGGTTTTCCTTCGAGAGATACATCTGTTTCTTCAACCTAGCTGGACAGTAATGTTGGGAACAAAATGAGACTCTGTACACCTTGAAAACTCGGATTGGCACTATGAATCCCTTTCAAAAACGAACTCAACTCTCTTAGGGAAACAATGTCCTAGACGCCAAAGCTTACAATGTAGAAAATAACGTTTGGAAAGATACATGTGTTTCTTCCACTCAGCTGAGTCGACCACTTGGGAACAAAGATAGGGTATGTGAATATTGAAAACCCTAAGTTGCAGGCAGTAATTAATTCAAAACCTTAGTCAATTCTCCCAGGGCAGCAATGTGCTAAATGATCCTGCTTCAAACACAGATAGTTTTCTTTCAATAGATGCATGTGCTTGCTCAACTTAGCTAAATAAGCCTATTGGGAACAAAGACAACCTATCTCCACCTTGGAAAACTTAAGTTGCAGGAAGTATTCCTTTCAATAACTAATTCAGTTCTCACAGGGAAACAAAATGCTAGATGTCTTGCTTCTGATGCAAATTGTTTTCTTTGAGTAATACATGTATTTCTTATTCTCAGCCAGAAAGTCCTCTTTGAAGAACAGGAGCCTTTAACAACCTTGTTTACTATGATTGGCAGGAAGAATTCCTTTGAAAAACAGTATCTGTTCTCAGAGGGCACACATGGAAGATGTTCCTGCTTGTAATGTAGAGGGTTTCTTTGGAGAGATAAATGTGTTTCTTCAACTCAGCTGGATAGGCCGATATGGAATAAAGAGAGCATATGTTCACCTTGAAATCCTTAATTGCAGGTAGCATTCCTTTCAAAAGCTAACCGAATTCTCACAGGGAATTAATGTGCTAGTTCCAGCAGCTTTAAACATAGATGGTTTTCTAGGAGAGAAAATTTGTTTCTTCAAGTCACCAGAATGGGCCTATTTGGATCAAAGTGATCATATAGCAAACTTGAAAAACCTACATTGCAGGACTTAGTACTTTCAAAGTCATACTCAATTTTCACAGGGAAACAATGTGCTGGATGGTCCTACATCTAACACAGATGATTTCACTTTGAGAGATATATGTGTTTCTTCAAGTTAGCTGGATAGGGCTATTTGGAACAAAATGAACCTTTCTGCATCTTGAAAACTCTGAACAGCAGGAGATACTCCCTTCAAAAACTAACTCAATTGTCACAAGGAAAAAATGTGCTAGTTGCTCCTGCTTCTAAATCCCATGGTTTTCATTCCAGAATACATGTGTCTTCAAGGAAGCTAAATAGGCAAATTAGGAACAAAGATTGCCAATCTCCAGCTTGAAAAACGTTAGGAGAAGGAGGTATTACTTTCAAGAATTCATTCAGTTCTCACAAGGAAACAGCGTGCTAGATGCTCCTGCTTCTAAAACAGATGGCTTTCGTTCGAGAGAAGCATCTCTTTTTCCACAAAACTGGACAGTCCTATTTGGAACAAAATGAGCCTCTGTCCACTTTTCAAACTCTGATTGGCTGTATGAGTTCCTTTCATAAACTAACTCAGTTCTCACAGCGAAACAATGTCCTAGACGCTGAATCTTATAATGTAGAAGGTTTTCTTTGGAAAGATAGTTGTTTTTCTTGCACTCAGCTGAATAGACCTTTTTGAAACAAAGAGAGGCTATGTGATCCTTGGAAACCTGTGTTGCAGGATTATTTCTTTCTAAAACTCACTGAAATCTGACAGGGAAAAAAATGTGCTAGATCCTGGAGCTTCCAACATTGATGATTTTTTTTGGAGAGATAAATGCGTTTCTTCAAGTCAGCTGAATGGGACTATTAAGAACAAAGTGATCTTAGACTTGAAATACCTACGTTGCAGGAGTTAGTACTTGCAAAAAAGTACTCAATTTTCACAGGGAAACAATGTGCTTGATGGTCCCACTTCTAAGACAGACAGTTTCATTTCGAGAGATGTATGTGTTTCTTAATGTTAGCTGGCTAGGTCTCTTTGGAACAAAATGAACCTTACTGCATCTCGAACACTCTGAATGGCAGGAGTCATTCCTTTGAAAAACTAACTCAATCGTCACAGGGAACCAATGTACCAGATGTTCCTGAGATGAAAAACAATGTATTTCTTTGAAGAGATACATGTTGTACTTCAACTCAGAAAAATATTTCTATTTACAACAAGAAAGCCTATCTAGAGCTTGAAAAACCTCACTTGCAGGAGGTATTCCTTTCAAAAAGTAACCGAATTCTCACAGGGAAACAATGTCCTATATGCTGAAGCTTATAACATAGATGGTTATCTTTGAAGAGACACATGTATATCTGCCACTCGGCTGAATATTCCTATTGAAACAAAGATATCCTATCTCCACCTTCAAAATAATACATGCAGAAGGGAATCCTTTGAAAAGCTATCTAAATTCTCACATGGAAGCGGTGTTCAACACGTTCCTCCTTCTTACACTGATGGTTCACTTTACAGAGATATATGTGTTTCTTCCACTCAGCCGAGTACACCTATTGGTCACAAAGAGAGTCTATCCCCACCTTGAAAAACCTAAGTTTCAGGAAGTATCCCTTTCAAAGTTATACTCAATTTTCACAGGAAACAATGTGCTGGATGCTCCTCTTCTGACATAAATGGTTTCCTTTTGAGAGATAAAGATTTTTCTTAATCTCAGCAGAAAGAACTAATTTGAAGAAACATATCCTATTTCCACCATGAACAGTCTAAGTTACAGCAAGTAAGTATTCCTTTCAAAAACTAATTCAGTTCTCAAATGGAAAAAAGGTTCAAGATGTTCCTCAATCTAACAGAAATGGGGGACCTTGGAGAGATCCATGTGGTTCTTCTCTCAGTGGAAAATACCTATTTGGAACAAAGACAGGCGATCTCTGCCTTGAAAATTTTAAGTTAAATGGGTATTCCTTACTAAACTACCTGCGTTCTCACCAGGAAACAATGTGGTAGATGCTCCTGTTCCTGACACAAATGGATTTCTTTTGAGAGATACCTGTGTTTCCTCAAGTCACTGAAATAGGCCTATTTGGAACAAAGACAGCGTACCTCCACCTTGAAATTCAAAGTTGCAGGAAGTATTGCTTTCAAAAACTCTCTCAATTCTCACAGTGAAGCAATGTGCTATATGCTCATGCTTCTGTTACAAATGGATTTCTTTTGAGGTACAAGTGTTTCTACAATTCAGCTGAAAGGGCCTATTTTGAACATAGTGAGCGTATCTCAACCTTGAAAAACATAAGTTGCAAGAAGCATTCCTTTCTAATACTTAATTCTCACAGGTCAAACTATGCTAGATGCTCCTGCTTCTAGTGCACGTGGATTTTCTTCAATAGAGACATATGAATCTTCAACTTAGTTGGACATTCCTATTTGAAACAAAATGACCCTAGGTCCACCTTGAAAACCTTGACTGGCAGTATGAATTCCTTTCAAAAACTAACTCTATCCTCACAGGGAAACAGTGTCCTAGTGCTGAATCTGATAAAGGAGAAGGATGTTGTATAAAAGATGCAAGTGATCCTTCTCCTCAGCTGTGTAAACCCGTTTGGAATAAAGAGCGTCTCTGTGAACCTTGAAAAACACATGTTGCAGGAAATATTTCTTTATAAAACTCAGTAAATTCCCAAAGGGCAACAATTTCCTAGATGCTTCTGCTTCAAACACAGGTGGTTTTCATTTCAAGACATACATGTGCTTGTTCAACTTAGCTAAATAGCCCTACTGGGAAAAAAGGGAGCCTATCTCCACCTGAAAAACCTAAGTTGCAGGAGATATTCCTTTCCACAACAAATTCAGTTCTCAGAGGGAAACAAAGTGCAAGATGTTCTTCCTTCTCACACAAACTGTTTTCTTTGAGTAATAGATGTATTTCTTATACTCAGCAAAGGCCTATTTGGATGAAAACGAGCCTTTATCAACCTTGTTTACTCTGATTGCCAGGACGAATTCCTATGGAAAACTGTATATGTTCTCAGAGGGAAGGTATGCAAGTTGTTCCTGCTTCTAACGCAGAAGTGTCTCTTTGGAGAGGTTCACGTGTTTTTCTTCAACTCCACTGGATAGGCCAGTATGGAACAAAGAGAGCCAATCCCCACCTTGAAAATCCTAACTTGCAGGAAGTATTCCTTTGAAAACCTAACAGAATTCTCACAGGAAAAGAATGTGCTAGATACTGCAGCTTCTAAAATAGATGGTTTTCTTGGAGAGATAAAAATGGTCTTCTACTCACCTGAATGGACCTATTTGGAAGAAAGAAATCATATCTCAAACTTGAAAAACCTATGTTTCAGGAATTACTCCTTTCAAAACAGTACTCAATTTCATAGGGAAACAATATCCTACCTTATTCTGCTTCTAAAACTGATGGCTTTATTTTGAGAGATATATGTGTTTCTTCAAGTTAGCTGGATAGGCCTCTTGGAAAAAAATGAACTTTTCAGCATCTTGAAAACTGTAAACAGCAAGAGTTATTCCTTTCAAAAACTCAATTATCACAAGGAGACAATGTGCTAGATGTTCCTGAGACAAACAAAAAAGTGTTTCTTTGGAGAGATTCATGTTTGACTTCAACTCAGAAAACTACTTCTATTTGGAACAAGAAAGCCTACCTCCAGCTTGAAAAACCTCAGTTGCAGGAGGTATTCCTCTCAAAAAATGACAAAATTCCAACAGGGAAATAATGTTCTATACGCTGAAGCATATAACATAGATGGTCTTCTTTGGAGAGACACATGTGTATCATCCACGCGGAATATTCCTATTGGAACCAAGTTAGCCGATCTCCACTTTCAAAACCCTTACATGCAGAAAGGATTCCTCTCAAAAGCTAATTAAATTCTCACATGAAAGCAGTGTTCAACACGTTCCTCCTCCTTATACTGGTGGTTCTCTTTACAGAGATATATATCTTTCTTCCACTCAGCTGTGTAGGCCTATTGGTCACAAAGAGAGCCTATCCCCACCTTGAAAAACCTAACTTACAGGAAGTATTCCTTTGAAAAAGCGTACTACCTGCTCATGCTTCTGATACAAATAGATTTCTTTTGACATACAAGTGTTTCTGCAACTCAGCTGAACGGGCCTTTTATTAACATAGTGAGCCTATCTCAACCTTGAAAAATCTAAGTTGTAGGAAGTATTCCTTTCTTAAACTTACTCAATTCCCACAGGGAAAAATGTGCTAGATACTCCTGCTTCTAACACAGATGGTTTTCCTTCGAGAGATACATCTGTTTCTTCAACCTAGCTGGACAGTAATGTTGGGAACAAAATGAGACTCTGTACACCTTGAAAACTCGGATTGGCACTATGAATCCCTTTCAAAAACGAACTCAACTCTCTTAGGGAAACAATGTCCTAGACGCCAAAGCTTACAATGTAGAAAATAACGTTTGGAAAGATACATGTGTTTCTTCCACTCAGCTGAGTCGACCACTTGGGAACAAAGAGAGGGTATGTGAATATTGAAAACCCTAAGTTGCAGGCAGTAATTAATTCAAAACCTTAGTCAATTCTCCCAGGGCAGCAATGTGCTAAATGATCCTGCTTCAAACACAGATAGTTTTCTTTCAATAGATGCATGTGCTTGCTCAACTTAGCTAAATAAGCCTATTGGGAACAAAGACAACCTATCTCCACCTTGGAAAACTTAAGTTGCAGGAAGTATTCCTTTCAATAACTAATTCAGTTCTCACAGGGAAACAAAATGCTAGATGTCTTGCTTCTGATGCAAATTGTTTTCTTTGAGTAATACATGTATTTCTTATTCTCAGCCAGAAAGTCCTCTTTGAAGAACAGG
The DNA here is from genome assembly GCF_047511655.1 of Castor canadensis. Lineage (NCBI taxonomy): Eukaryota > Metazoa > Chordata > Mammalia > Rodentia > Castoridae > Castor > Castor canadensis. Next base: position 34,689,881 of record NC_133402.1, on the reverse strand, counting down.
AGCCTTTAACAACCTTGTTTACTATGATTGGCAGGAAGAATTCCTTTGAAAAACAGTATCTGTTCTCAGAGGGCACACATGGAAGATGTTCCTGCTTGTAATGTAGAGGGTTTCTTTGGAGAGATAAATGTGTTTCTTCAACTCAGCTGGATAGGCCGATATGGAATAAAGAGAGCATATGTTCACCTTGAAATCCTTAATTGCAGGTAGCATTCCTTTCAAAAGCTAACCGAATTCTCACAGGGAATTAATGTGCTAGTTCCAGCAGCTTTAAACATAGATGGTTTTCTAGGAGAGAAAATTTGTTTCTTCAAGTCACCAGAATGGGCCTATTTGGATCAAAGTGATCATATAGCAAACTTGAAAAACCTACATTGCAGGACTTAGTACTTTCAAAGTCATACTCAATTTTCACAGGGAAACAATGTGCTGGATGGTCCTACATCTAACACAGATGATTTCTCTTTGAGAGATATATGTGTTTCTTCAAGTTAGCTGGATAGGGCTATTTGGAACAAAATGAACCTTTCTGCATCTTGAAAACTCTGAACAGCAGGAGATACTCCCTTCAAAAACTAACTCAATTGTCACAAGGAAAAAATGTGCTAGTTGCTCCTGCTTCTAAATCCCATGGTTTTCATTCCAGAATACATGTGTCTTCAAGGAAGCTAAATAGGCAAATTAGGAACAAAGATTGCCAATCTCCAGCTTGAAAAACGTTAGGAGAAGGAGGTATTACTTTCAAGAATTCATTCAGTTCTCACAAGGAAACAGCGTGCTAGATGCTCCTGCTTCTAAAACAGATGGCTTTCGTTCGAGAGAAGCATCTCTTTTTCCACAAAACTGGACAGTCCTATTTGGAACAAAATGAGCCTCTGTCCACTTTTCAAACTCTGATTGGCTGTATGAGTTCCTTTCATAAACTAACTCAGTTCTCACAGCGAAACAATGTCCTAGACGCTGAATCTTATAATGTAGAAGGTTTTCTTTGGAAAGATAGTTGTTTTTCTTGCACTCAGCTGAATAGACCTTTTTGAAACAAAGAGAGGCTATGTGATCCTTGGAAACCTGTGTTGCAGGATTATTTCTTTCTAAAACTCACTGAAATCTGACAGGGAAAAAAATGTGCTAGATCCTGGAGCTTCCAACATTGATGATTTTTTTTGGAGAGATAAATGCGTTTCTTCAAGTCAGCTGAATGGGACTATTAAGAACAAAGTGATCTTAGACTTGAAATACCTACGTTGCAGGAGTTAGTACTTGCAAAAAAGTACTCAATTTTCACAGGGAAACAATGTGCTTGATGGTCCCACTTCTAAGACAGACAGTTTCATTTCGAGAGATGTATGTGTTTCTTAATGTTAGCTGGCTAGGTCTCTTTGGAACAAAATGAACCTTACTGCATCTCGAACACTCTGAATGGCAGGAGTCATTCCTTTGAAAAACTAACTCAATCGTCACAGGGAACCAATGTGCCAGATGTTCCTGAGATGAAAAACAATGTATTTCTTTGAAGAGATACATGTTGTACTTCAACTCAGAAAAATATTTCTATTTACAACAAGAAAGCCTATCTAGAGCTTGAAAAACCTCACTTGCAGGAGGTATTCCTTTCAAAAAGTAACCGAATTCTCACAGGGAAACAATGTCCTATATGCTGAAGCTTATAACATAGATGGTTATCTTTGAAGAGACACATGTATATCTGCCACTCGGCTGAATATTCCTATTGAAACAAAGATATCCTATCTCCACCTTCAAAATAATACATGCAGAAGGGAATCCTTTGAAAAGCTATCTAAATTCTCACATGGAAGTGGTGTTCAACACGTTCCTCCTTCTTACACTGATGGTTCACTTTACAGAGATATATGTGTTTCTTCCACTCAGCCGAGTACACCTATTGGTCACAAAGAGAGTCTATCCCCACCTTGAAAAACCTAAGTTTCAGGAAGTATCCCTTTCAAAGTTATACTCAATTTTCACAGGAAACAATGTGCTGGATGCTCCTCTTCTGACATAAATGGTTTCCTTTTGAGAGATAAAGATTTTTCTTAATCTCAGCAGAAAGAACTAATTTGAAGAAACATATCCTATTTCCACCATGAACAGTCTAAGTTACAGCAAGTAAGTATTCCTTTCAAAAACTAATTCAGTTCTCAAATGGAAAAAAGGTTCAAGATGTTCCTCAATCTAACAGAAATGGGGGACCTTGGAGAGATCCATGTGGTTCTTCTCTCAGTGGAAAATACCTATTTGGAACAAAGACAGGCGATCTCTGCCTTGAAAATTTTAAGTTAAATGGGTATTCCTTACTAAACTACCTGCGTTCTCACCAGGAAACAATGTGGTAGATGCTCCTGTTCCTGACACAAATGGATTTCTTTTGAGAGATACCTGTGTTTCCTCAAGTCACTGAAATAGGCCTATTTGGAACAAAGACAGCGTACCTCCACCTTGAAATTCAAAGTTGCAGGAAGTATTGCTTTCAAAAACTCTCTCAATTCTCACAGTGAAGCAATGTGCTATATGCTCATGCTTCTGTTACAAATGGATTTCTTTTGAGGTACAAGTGTTTCTACAATTCAGCTGAAAGGGCCTATTTTGAACATAGTGAGCGTATCTCAACCTTGAAAAACATAAGTTGCAAGAAGCATTCCTTTCTAATACTTAATTCTCACAGGTCAAACTATGCTAGATGCTCCTGCTTCTAGTGCACGTGGATTTTCTTCAATAGAGACATATGAATCTTCAACTTAGTTGGACATTCCTATTTGAAACAAAATGACCCTAGGTCCACCTTGAAAACCTTGACTGGCAGTATGAATTCCTTTCAAAAACTAACTCTATCCTCACAGGGAAACAGTGTCCTAGTGCTGAATCTGATAAAGGAGAAGGATGTTGTATAAAAGATGCAAGTGATCCTTCTCCTCAGCTGTGTAAACCCGTTTGGAATAAAGAGCGTCTCTGTGAACCTTGAAAAACACATGTTGCAGGAAATATTTCTTTATAAAACTCAGTAAATTCCCAAAGGGCAACAATTTCCTAGATGCTTCTGCTTCAAACACAGGTGGTTTTCATTTCAAGACATACATGTGCTTGTTCAACTTAGCTAAATAGCCCTACTGGGAAAAAAGGGAGCCTATCTCCACCTGAAAAACCTAAGTTGCAGGAGATATTCCTTTCCACAACAAATTCAGTTCTCAGAGGGAAACAAAGTGCAAGATGTTCTTCCTTCTCACACAAACTGTTTTCTTTGAGTAATAGATGTATTTCTTATACTCAGCAAAGGCCTATTTGGATGAAAACGAGCCTTTATCAACCTTGTTTACTCTGATTGCCAGGACGAATTCCTATGGAAAACTGTATATGTTCTCAGAGGGAAGGTATGCAAGTTGTTCCTGCTTCTAACGCAGAAGTGTCTCTTTGGAGAGGTTCACGTGTTTTTCTTCAACTCCACTGGATAGGCCAGTATGGAACAAAGAGAGCCAATCCCCACCTTGAAAATCCTAACTTGCAGGAAGTATTCCTTTGAAAACCTAACAGAATTCTCACAGGAAAAGAATGTGCTAGATACTGCAGCTTCTAAAATAGATGGTTTTCTTGGAGAGATAAAAATGGTCTTCTACTCACCTGAATGGACCTATTTGGAAGAAAGAAATCATATCTCAAACTTGAAAAACCTATGTTTCAGGAATTACTCCTTTCAAAACAGTACTCAATTTCATAGGGAAACAATATCCTACCTTATTCTGCTTCTAAAACTGATGGCTTTATTTTGAGAGATATATGTGTTTCTTCAAGTTAGCTGGATAGGCCTCTTGGAAAAAAATGAACTTTTCAGCATCTTGAAAACTGTAAACAGCAAGAGTTATTCCTTTCAAAAACTCAATTATCACAAGGAGACAATGTGCTAGATGTTCCTGAGACAAACAAAAAAGTGTTTCTTTGGAGAGATTCATGTTTGACTTCAACTCAGAAAACTACTTCTATTTGGAACAAGAAAGCCTACCTCCAGCTTGAAAAACCTCAGTTGCAGGAGGTATTCCTCTCAAAAAATGACAAAATTCCAACAGGGAAATAATGTTCTATACGCTGAAGCATATAACATAGATGGTCTTCTTTGGAGAGACACATGTGTATCATCCACGCGGAATATTCCTATTGGAACCAAGTTAGCCGATCTCCACTTTCAAAACCCTTACATGCAGAAAGGATTCCTCTCAAAAGCTAATTAAATTCTCACATGAAAGCAGTGTTCAACACGTTCCTCCTCCTTATACTGGTGGTTCTCTTTACAGAGATATATATCTTTCTTCCACTCAGCTGTGTAGGCCTATTGGTCACAAAGAGAGCCTATCCCCACCTTGAAAAACCTAACTTACAGGAAGTATTCCTTTGAAAAAGCGTACTACCTGCTCATGCTTCTGATACAAATAGATTTCTTTTGACATACAAGTGTTTCTGCAACTCAGCTGAACGGGCCTTTTATTAACATAGTGAGCCTATCTCAACCTTGAAAAATCTAAGTTGTAGGAAGTATTCCTTTCTTAAACTTACTCAATTCCCACAGGGAAAAATGTGCTAGATACTCCTGCTTCTAACACAGATGGTTTTCCTTCGAGAGATACATCTGTTTCTTCAACCTAGCTGGACAGTAATGTTGGGAACAAAATGAGACTCTGTACACCTTGAAAACTCGGATTGGCACTATGAATCCCTTTCAAAAACGAACTCAACTCTCTTAGGGAAACAATGTCCTAGACGCCAAAGCTTACAATGTAGAAAATAACGTTTGGAAAGATACATGTGTTTCTTCCACTCAGCTGAGTCGACCACTTGGGAACAAAGAGAGGGTATGTGAATATTGAAAACCCTAAGTTGCAGGCAGTAATTAATTCAAAACCTTAGTCAATTCTCCCAGGGCAGCAATGTGCTAAATGATCCTGCTTCAAACACAGATAGTTTTCTTTCAATAGATGCATGTGCTTGCTCAACTTAGCTAAATAAGCCTATTGGGAACAAAGACAACCTATCTCCACCTTGGAAAACTTAAGTTGCAGGAAGTATTCCTTTCAATAACTAATTCAGTTCTCACAGGGAAACAAAATGCTAGATGTCTTGCTTCTGATGCAAATTGTTTTCTTTGAGTAATACATGTATTTCTTATTCTCAGCCAGAAAGTCCTCTTTGAAGAACAGGAGCCTTTAACAACCTTGTTTACTATGATTGGCAGGAAGAATTCCTTTGAAAAACAGTATCTGTTCTCAGAGGGCACACATGGAAGATGTTCCTGCTTGTAATGTAGAGGGTTTCTTTGGAGAGATAAATGTGTTTCTTCAACTCAGCTGGATAGGCCGATATGGAATAAAGAGAGCATATGTTCACCTTGAAATCCTTAATTGCAGGTAGCATTCCTTTCAAAAGCTAACCGAATTCTCACAGGGAATTAATGTGCTAGTTCCAGCAGCTTTAAACATAGATGGTTTTCTAGGAGAGAAAATTTGTTTCTTCAAGTCACCAGAATGGGCCTATTTGGATCAAAGTGATCATATAGCAAACTTGAAAAACCTACATTGCAGGACTTAGTACTTTCAAAGTCATACTCAATTTTCACAGGGAAACAATGTGCTGGATGGTCCTACATCTAACACAGATGATTTCACTTTGAGAGATATATGTGTTTCTTCAAGTTAGCTGGATAGGGCTATTTGGAACAAAATGAACCTTTCTGCATCTTGAAAACTCTGAACAGCAGGAGATACTCCCTTCAAAAACTAACTCAATTGTCACAAGGAAAAAATGTGCTAGTTGCTCCTGCTTCTAAATCCCATGGTTTTCATTCCAGAATACATGTGTCTTCAAGGAAGCTAAATAGGCAAATTAGGAACAAAGATTGCCAATCTCCAGCTTGAAAAACGTTAGGAGAAGGAGGTATTACTTTCAAGAATTCATTCAGTTCTCACAAGGAAACAGCGTGCTAGATGCTCCTGCTTCTAAAACAGATGGCTTTCGTTCGAGAGAAGCATCTCTTTTTCCACAAAACTGGACAGTCCTATTTGGAACAAAATGAGCCTCTGTCCACTTTTCAAACTCTGATTGGCTGTATGAGTTCCTTTCATAAACTAACTCAGTTCTCACAGCGAAACAATGTCCTAGACGCTGAATCTTATAATGTAGAAGGTTTTCTTTGGAAAGATAGTTGTTTTTCTTGCACTCAGCTGAATAGACCTTTTTGAAACAAAGAGAGGCTATGTGATCCTTGGAAACCTGTGTTGCAGGATTATTTCTTTCTAAAACTCACTGAAATCTGACAGGGAAAAAAATGTGCTAGATCCTGGAGCTTCCAACATTGATGATTTTTTTTGGAGAGATAAATGCGTTTCTTCAAGTCAGCTGAATGGGACTATTAAGAACAAAGTGATCTTAGACTTGAAATACCTACGTTGCAGGAGTTAGTACTTGCAAAAAAGTACTCAATTTTCACAGGGAAACAATGTGCTTGATGGTCCCACTTCTAAGACAGACAGTTTCATTTCGAGAGATGTATGTGTTTCTTAATGTTAGCTGGCTAGGTCTCTTTGGAACAAAATGAACCTTACTGCATCTCGAACACTCTGAATGGCAGGAGTCATTCCTTTGAAAAACTAACTCAATCGTCACAGGGAACCAATGTGCCAGATGTTCCTGAGATGAAAAACAATGTATTTCTTTGAAGAGATACATGTTGTACTTCAACTCAGAAAAATATTTCTATTTACAACAAGAAAGCCTATCTAGAGCTTGAAAAACCTCACTTGCAGGAGGTATTCCTTTCAAAAAGTAACCGAATTCTCACAGGGAAACAATGTCCTATATGCTGAAGCTTATAACATAGATGGTTATCTTTGAAGAGACACATGTATATCTGCCACTCGGCTGAATATTCCTATTGAAACAAAGATATCCTATCTCCACCTTCAAAATAATACATGCAGAAGGGAATCCTTTGAAAAGCTATCTAAATTCTCACATGGAAGCGGTCTTCAACACGTTCCTCCTTCTTACACTGATGGTTCACTTTACAGAGATATATGTGTTTCTTCCACTCAGCCGAGTACACCTATTGGTCACAAAGAGAGTCTATCCCCACCTTGAAAAACCTAAGTTTCAGGAAGTATCCCTTTCAAAGTTATACTCAATTTTCACAGGAAACAATGTGCTGGATGCTCCTCTTCTGACATAAATGGTTTCCTTTTGAGAGATAAAGATTTTTCTTAATCTCAGCAGAAAGAACTAATTTGAAGAAACATATCCTATTTCCACCATGAACAGTCTAAGTTACAGCAAGTAAGTATTCCTTTCAAAAACTAATTCAGTTCTCAAATGGAAAAAAGGTTCAAGATGTTCCTCAATCTAACAGAAATGGGGGACCTTGGAGAGATCCATGTGGTTCTTCTCTCAGTGGAAAATACCTATTTGGAACAAAGACAGGCGATCTCTGCCTTGAAAATTTTAAGTTAAATGGGTATTCCTTACTAAACTACCTGCGTTCTCACCAGGAAACAATGTGGTAGATGCTCCTGTTCCTGACACAAATGGATTTCTTTTGAGAGATACCTGTGTTTCCTCAAGTCACTGAAATAGGCCTATTTGGAACAAAGACAGCGTACCTCCACCTTGAAATTCAAAGTTGCAGGAAGTATTGCTTTCAAAAACTCTCTCAATTCTCACAGTGAAGCAATGTGCTATATGCTCATGCTTCTGTTACAAATGGATTTCTTTTGAGGTACAAGTGTTTCTACAATTCAGCTGAAAGGGCCTATTTTGAACATAGTGAGCGTATCTCAACCTTGAAAAACATAAGTTGCAAGAAGCATTCCTTTCTAATACTTAATTCTCACAGGTCAAACTATGCTAGATGCTCCTGCTTCTAGTGCACGTGGATTTTCTTCAATAGAGACATATGAATCTTCAACTTAGTTGGACATTCCTATTTGAAACAAAATGACCCTAGGTCCACCTTGAAAACCTTGACTGGCAGTATGAATTCCTTTCAAAAACTAACTCTATCCTCACAGGGAAACAGTGTCCTAGTGCTGAATCTGATAAAGGAGAAGGATGTTGTATAAAAGATGCAAGTGATCCTTCTCCTCAGCTGTGTAAACCCGTTTGGAATAAAGAGCGTCTCTGTGAACCTTGAAAAACACATGTTGCAGGAAATATTTCTTTATAAAACTCAGTAAATTCCCAAAGGGCAACAATTTCCTAGATGCTTCTGCTTCAAACACAGGTGGTTTTCATTTCAAGACATACATGTGCTTGTTCAACTTAGCTAAATAGCCCTACTGGGAAAAAAGGGAGCCTATCTCCACCTGAAAAACCTAAGTTGCAGGAGATATTCCTTTCCACAACAAATTCAGTTCTCAGAGGGAAACAAAGTGCAAGATGTTCTTCCTTCTCACACAAACTGTTTTCTTTGAGTAATAGATGTATTTCTTATACTCAGCAAAGGCCTATTTGGATGAAAACGAGCCTTTATCAACCTTGTTTACTCTGATTGCCAGGACGAATTCCTATGGAAAACTGTATATGTTCTCAGAGGGAAGGTATGCAAGTTGTTCCTGCTTCTAACGCAGAAGTGTCTCTTTGGAGAGGTTCACGTGTTTTTCTTCAACTCCACTGGATAGGCCAGTATGGAACAAAGAGAGCCAATCCCCACCTTGAAAATCCTAACTTGCAGGAAGTATTCCTTTGAAAACCTAACAGAATTCTCACAGGAAAAGAATGTGCTAGATACTGCAGCTTCTAAAATAGATGGTTTTCTTGGAGAGATAAAAATGGTCTTCTACTCACCTGAATGGACCTATTTGGAAGAAAGAAATCATATCTCAAACTTGAAAAACCTATGTTTCAGGAATTACTCCTTTCAAAACAGTACTCAATTTCATAGGGAAACAATATCCTACCTTATTCTGCTTCTAAAACTGATGGCTTTATTTTGAGAGATATATGTGTTTCTTCAAGTTAGCTGGATAGGCCTCTTGGAAAAAAATGAACTTTTCAGCATCTTGAAAACTGTAAACAGCAAGAGTTATTCCTTTCAAAAACTCAATTATCACAAGGAGACAATGTGCTAGATGTTCCTGAGACAAACAAAAAAGTGTTTCTTTGGAGAGATTCATGTTTGACTTCAACTCAGAAAACTACTTCTATTTGGAACAAGAAAGCCTACCTCCAGCTTGAAAAACCTCAGTTGCAGGAGGTATTCCTCTCAAAAAATGACAAAATTCCAACAGGGAAATAATGTTCTATACGCTGAAGCATATAACATAGATGGTCTTCTTTGGAGAGACACATGTGTATCATCCACGCGGAATATTCCTATTGGAACCAAGTTAGCCGATCTCCACTTTCAAAACCCTTACATGCAGAAAGGATTCCTCTCAAAAGCTAATTAAATTCTCACATGAAAGCAGTGTTCAACACGTTCCTCCTCCTTATACTGGTGGTTCTCTTTACAGAGATATATATCTTTCTTCCACTCAGCTGTGTAGGCCTATTGGTCACAAAGAGAGCCTATCCCCACCTTGAAAAACCTAACTTACAGGAAGTATTCCTTTGAAAAAGCGTACTACCTGCTCATGCTTCTGATACAAATAGATTTCTTTTGACATACAAGTGTTTCTGCAACTCAGCTGAACGGGCCTTTTGTTAACATAGTGAGCCTATCTCAACCTTGAAAAATCTAAGTTGTAGGAAGTATTCCTTTCTTAAACTTACTCAATTCCCACAGGGAAAAATGTGCTAGATACTCCTGCTTCTAACACAGATGGTTTTCCTTCGAGAGATACATCTGTTTCTTCAACCTAGCTGGACAGTAATGTTGGGAACAAAATGAGACTCTGTACACCTTGAAAACTCGGATTGGCACTATGAATCCCTTTCAAAAACGAACTCAACTCTCTTAGGGAAACAATGTCCTAGACGCCAAAGCTTACAATGTAGAAAATAACGTTTGGAAAGATACATGTGTTTCTTCCACTCAGCTGAGTCGACCACTTGGGAACAAAGAGAGGGTATGTGAATATTGAAAACCCTAAGTTGCAGGCAGTAATTAATTCAAAACCTTAGTCAATTCTCCCAGGGCAGCAATGTGCTAAATGATCCTGCTTCAAACACAGATAGTTTTCTTTCAATAGATGCATGTGCTTGCTCAACTTAGCTAAATAAGCCTATTGGGAACAAAGACAACCTATCTCCACCTTGGAAAACTTAAGTTGCAGGAAGTATTCCTTTCAATAACTAATTCAGTTCTCACAGGGAAACAAAATGCTAGATGTCTTGCTTCTGATGCAAATTGTTTTCTTTGAGTAATACATGTATTTCTTATTCTCAGCCAGAAAGTCCTCTTTGAAGAACAGGAGCCTTTAACAACCTTGTTTACTATGATTGGCAGGAAGAATTCCTTTGAAAAACAGTATCTGTTCTCAGAGGGCACACATGGAAGATGTTCCTGCTTGTAATGTAGAGGGTTTCTTTGGAGAGATAAATGTGTTTCTTCAACTCAGCTGGATAGGCCGATATGGAATAAAGAGAGCATATGTTCACCTTGAAATCCTTAATTGCAGGTAGCATTCCTTTCAAAAGCTAACCGAATTCTCACAGGGAATTAATGTGCTAGTTCCAGCAGCTTTAAACATAGATGGTTTTCTAGGAGAGAAAATTTGTTTCTTCAAGTCACCAGAATGGGCCTATTTGGATCAAAGTGATCATATAGCAAACTTGAAAAACCTACATTGCAGGACTTAGTACTTTCAAAGTCATACTCAATTTTCACAGGGAAACAATGTGCTGGATGGTCCTACATCTAACACAGATGATTTCACTTTGAGAGATATATGTGTTTCTTCAAGTTAGCTGGATAGGGCTATTTGGAACAAAATGAACCTTTCTGCATCTTGAAAACTCTGAACAGCAGGAGATACTCCCTTCAAAAACTAACTCAATTGTCACAAGGAAAAAATGTGCTAGTTGCTCCTGCTTCTAAATCCCATGGTTTTCATTCCAGAATACATGTGTCTTCAAGGAAGCTAAATAGGCAAATTAGGAACAAAGATTGCCAATCTCCAGCTTGAAAAACGTTAGGAGAAGGAGGTATTACTTTCAAGAATTCATTCAGTTCTCACAAGGAAACAGCGTGCTAGATGCTCCTGCTTCTAAAACAGATGGCTTTCGTTCGAGAGAAGCATCTCTTTTTCCACAAAACTGGACAGTCCTATTTGGAACAAAATGAGCCTCTGTCCACTTTTCAAACTCTGATTGGCTGTATGAGTTCCTTTCATAAACTAACTCAGTTCTCACAGCGAAACAATGTCCTAGACGCTGAATCTTATAATGTAGAAGGTTTTCTTTGGAAAGATAGTTGTTTTTCTTGCACTCAGCTGAATAGACCTTTTTGAAACAAAGAGAGGCTATGTGATCCTTGGAAACCTGTGTTGCAGGATTATTTCTTTCTAAAACTCACTGAAATCTGACAGGGAAAAAAATGTGCTAGATCCTGGAGCTTCCAACATTGATGATTTTTTTTGGAGAGATAAATGCGTTTCTTCAAGTCAGCTGAATGGGACTATTAAGAACAAAGTGATCTTAGACTTGAAATACCTACGTTGCAGGAGTTAGTACTTGCAAAAAAGTACTCAATTTTCACAGGGAAACAATGTGCTTGATGGTCCCACTTCTAAGACAGACAGTTTCATTTCGAGAGATGTATGTGTTTCTTAATGTTAGCTGGCTAGGTCTCTTTGGAACAAAATTAACCTTACTGCATCTCGAACACTCTGAATGGCAGGAGTCATTCCTTTGAAAAACTAACTCAATCGTCACAGGGAACCAATGTGCCAGATGTTCCTGAGATGAAAAACAATGTATTTCTTTGAAGAGATACATGTTGTACTTCAACTCAGAAAAATATTTCTATTTACAACAAGAAAGCCTATCTAGAGCTTGAAAAACCTCACTTGCAGGAGGTATTCCTTTCAAAAAGTAACCGAATTCTCACAGGGAAACAATGTCCTATATGCTGAAGCTTATAACATAGATGGTTATCTTTGAAGAGACACATGTATATCTGCCACTCGGCTGAATATTCCTATTGAAACAAAGATATCCTATCTCCACCTTCAAAATAATACATGCAGAAGGGAATCCTTTGAAAAGCTATCTAAATTCTCACATGGAAGCGGTGTTCAACACGTTCCTCCTTCTTACACTGATGGTTCACTTTACAGAGATATATGTGTTTCTTCCACTCAGCCGAGTACACCTATTGGTCACAAAGAGAGTCTATCCCCACCTTGAAAAACCTAAGTTTCAGGAAGTATCCCTTTCAAAGTTATACTCAATTTTCACAGGAAACAATGTGCTGGATGCTCCTCTTCTGACATAAATGGTTTCCTTTTGAGAGATAAAGATTTTTCTTAATCTCAGCAGAAAGAACTAATTTGAAGAAACATATCCTATTTCCACCATGAACAGTCTAAGTTACAGCAAGTATTCCTTTCAAAAACTAATTCAGTTCTCAAATGGAAAAAAGGTTCAAGATGTTCCTCAATCTAACAGAAATGGGGGACCTTGGAGAGATCCATGTGGTTCTTCTCTCAGTGGAAAATACCTATTTGGAACAAAGACAGGCGATCTCTGCCTTGAAAATTTTAAGTTAAATGGGTATTCCTTACTAAACTACCTGCGTTCTCACCAGGAAACAATGTGGTAGATGCTCCTGTTCCTGACACAAATGGATTTCTTTTGAGAGATACCTGTGTTTCCTCAAGTCACTGAAATAGGCCTATTTGGAACAAAGACAGCGTACCTCCACCTTGAAATTCAAAGTTGCAGGAAGTATTGCTTTCAAAAACTCTCTCAATTCTCACAGTGAAGCAATGTGCTATATGCTCATGCTTCTGTTACAAATGGATTTCTTTTGAGGTACAAGTGTTTCTACAATTCAGCTGAAAGGGCCTATTTTGAACATAGTGAGCGTATCTCAACCTTGAAAAACATAAGTTGCAAGAAGCATTCCTTTCTAATACTTAATTCTCACAGGTCAAACTATGCTAGATGCTCCTGCTTCTAGTGCACGTGGATTTTCTTCAATAGAGACATATGAATCTTCAACTTAGTTGGACATTCCTATTTGAAACAAAATGACCCTAGGTCCACCTTGAAAACCTTGACTGGCAGTATGAATTCCTTTCAAAAACTAACTCTATCCTCACAGGGAAACAGTGTCCTAGTGCTGAATCTGATAAAGGAGAAGGATGTTGTATAAAAGATGCAAGTGATCCTTCTCCTCAGCTGTGTAAACCCGTTTGGAATAAAGAGCGTCTCTGTGAACCTTGAAAAACACATGTTGCAGGAAATATTTCTTTATAAAACTCAGTAAATTCCCAAAGGGCAACAATTTCCTAGATGCTTCTGCTTCAAACACAGGTGGTTTTCATTTCAAGACATACATGTGCTTGTTCAACTTAGCTAAATAGCCCTACTGGGAAAAAAGGGAGCCTATCTCCACCTGAAAAACCTAAGTTGCAGGAGATATTCCTTTCCACAACAAATTCAGTTCTCAGAGGGAAACAAAGTGCAAGATGTTCTTCCTTCTCACACAAACTGTTTTCTTTGAGTAATAGATGTATTTCTTATACTCAGCAAAGGCCTATTTGGATGAAAACGAGCCTTTATCAACCTTGTTTACTCTGATTGCCAGGACGAATTCCTATGGAAAACTGTATATGTTCTCAGAGGGAAGGTATGCAAGTTGTTCCTGCTTCTAACGCAGAAGTGTCTCTTTGGAGAGGTTCACGTGTTTTTCTTCAACTCCACTGGATAGGCCAGTATGGAACAAAGAGAGCCAATCCCCACCTTGAAAATCCTAACTTGCAGGAAGTATTCCTTTGAAAACCTAACAGAATTCTCACAGGAAAAGAATGTGCTAGATACTGCAGCTTCTAAAATAGATGGTTTTCTTGGAGAGATAAAAATGGTCTTCTACTCACCTGAATGGACCTATTTGGAAGAAAGAAATCATATCTCAAACTTGAAAAACCTATGTTTCAGGAATTACTCCTTTCAAAACAGTACTCAATTTCATAGGGAAACAATATCCTACCTTATTCTGCTTCTAAAACTGATGGCTTTATTTTGAGAGATATATGTGTTTCTTCAAGTTAGCTGGATAGGCCTCTTGGAAAAAAATGAACTTTTCAGCATCTTGAAAACTGTAAACAGCAAGAGTTATTCCTTTCAAAAACTCAATTATCACAAGGAGACAATGTGCTAGATGTTCCTGAGACAAACAAAAAAGTGTTTCTTTGGAGAGATTCATGTTTGACTTCAACTCAGAAAACTACTTCTATTTGGAACAAGAAAGCCTACCTCCAGCTTGAAAAACCTCAGTTGCAGGAGGTATTCCTCTCAAAAAATGACAAAATTCCAACAGGGAAATAATGTTCTATACGCTGAAGCATATAACATAGATGGTCTTCTTTGGAGAGACACATGTGTATCATCCACGCGGAATATTCCTATTGGAACCAAGTTAGCCGATCTCCACTTTCAAAACCCTTACATGCAGAAAGGATTCCTCTCAAAAGCTAATTAAATTCTCACATGAAAGCAGTGTTCAACACGTTCCTCCTCCTTATACTGGTGGTTCTCTTTACAGAGATATATATCTTTCTTCCACTCAGCTGTGTAGGCCTATTGGTCACAAAGAGAGCCTATCCCCACCTTGAAAAACCTAACTTACAGGAAGTATTCCTTTGAAAAAGCGTACTACCTGCTCATGCTTCTGATACAAATAGATTTCTTTTGACATACAAGTGTTTCTGCAACTCAGCTGAACGGGCCTTTTGTTAACATAGTGAGCCTATCTCAACCTTGAAAAATCTAAGTTGTAGGAAGTATTCCTTTCTTAAACTTACTCAATTCCCACAGGGAAAAATGTGCTAGATACTCCTGCTTCTAACACAGATGGTTTTCCTTCGAGAGATACATCTGTTTCTTCAACCTAGCTGGACAGTAATGTTGGGAACAAAATGAGACTCTGTACACCTTGAAAACTCGGATTGGCACTATGAATCCCTTTCAAAAACGAACTCAACTCTCTTAGGGAAACAATGTCCTAGACGCCAAAGCTTACAATGTAGAAAATAACGTTTGGAAAGATACATGTGTTTCTTCCACTCAGCTGAGTCGACCACTTGGGAACAAAGAGAGGGTATGTGAATATTGAAAACCCTAAGTTGCAGGCAGTAATTAATTCAAAACCTTAGTCAATTCTCCCAGGGCAGCAATGTGCTAAATGATCCTGCTTCAAACACAGATAGTTTTCTTTCAATAGATGCATGTGCTTGCTCAACTTAGCTAAATAAGCCTATTGGGAACAAAGACAACCTATCTCCACCTTGGAAAACTTAAGTTGCAGGAAGTATTCCTTTCAATAACTAATTCAGTTCTCACAGGGAAACAAAATGTTAGATGTCTTGCTTCTGATGCAAATTGTTTTCTTTGAGTAATACATGTATTTCTTATTCTCAGCCAGAAAGTCCTCTTTGAAGAACAGGAGCCTTTAACAACCTTGTTTACTATGATTGGCAGGAAGAATTCCTTTGAAAAACAGTATCTGTTCTCAGAGGGCACACATGGAAGATGTTCCTGCTTGTAATGTAGAGGGTTTCTTTGGAGAGATAAATGTGTTTCTTCAACTCAGCTGGATAGGCCGATATGGAATAAAGAGAGCATATGTTCACCTTGAAATCCTTAATTGCAGGTAGCATTCCTTTCAAAAGCTAACCGAATTCTCACAGGGAATTAATGTGCTAGTTCCAGCAGCTTTAAACATAGATGGTTTTCTAGGAGAGAAAATTTGTTTCTTCAAGTCACCAGAATGGGCCTATTTGGATCAAAGTGATCATATAGCAAACTTGAAAAACCTACATTGCAGGACTTAGTACTTTCAAAGTCATACTCAATTTTCACAGGGAAACAATGTGCTGGATGGTCCTACATCTAACACAGATGATTTCACTTTGAGAGATATATGTGTTTCTTCAAGTTAGCTGGATAGGGCTATTTGGAACAAAATGAACCTTTCTGCATCTTGAAAACTCTGAACAGCAGGAGATACTCCCTTCAAAAACTAACTCAATTGTCACAAGGAAAAAATGTGCTAGTTGCTCCTGCTTCTAAATCCCATGGTTTTCATTCCAGAATACATGTGTGTTCAAGGAAGCTAAATAGGCAAATTAGGAACAAAGATTGCCAATCTCCAGCTTGAAAAACGTTAGGAGAAGGAGGTATTACTTTCAAGAATTCATTCAGTTCTCACAAGGAAACAGCGTGCTAGATGCTCCTGCTTCTAAAACAGATGGCTTTCGTTCGAGAGAAGCATCTCTTTTTCCACAAAACTGGACAGTCCTATTTGGAACAAAATGAGCCTCTGTCCACTTTTCAAACTCTGATTGGCTGTATGAGTTCCTTTCATAAACTAACTCAGTTCTCACAGCGAAACAATGTCCTAGACGCTGAATCTTATAATGTAGAAGGTTTTCTTTGGAAAGATAGTTGATTTTCTTGCACTCAGCTGAATAGACCTTTTTGAAACAAAGAGAGGCTATGTGATCCTTGGAAACCTGTGTTGCAGGATTATTTCTTTCTAAAACTCACTGAAATCTGACAGGGAAAAAAATGTGCTAGATCCTGGAGCTTCCAACATTGATGATTTTTTTTGGAGAGATAAATGCGTTTCTTCAAGTCAGCTGAATGGGACTATTAAGAACAAAGTGATCTTAGACTTGAAATACCTACGTTGCAGGAGTTAGTACTTGCAAAAAAGTACTCAATTTTCACAGGGAAACAATGTGCTTGATGGTCCCACTTCTAAGACAGACAGTTTCATTTCGAGAGATGTATGTGTTTCTTAATGTTAGCTGGCTAGGTCTCTTTGGAACAAAATGAACCTTACTGCATCTCGAACACTCTGAATGGCAGGAGTCATTCCTTTGAAAAACTAACTCAATCGTCACAGGGAACCAATGTGCCAGATGTTCCTGAGATGAAAAACAATGTATTTCTTTGAAGAGATACATGTTGTACTTCAACTCAGAAAAATATTTCTATTTACAACAAGAAAGCCTATCTAGAGCTTGAAAAACCTCACTTGCAGGAGGTATTCCTTTCAAAAAGTAACCGAATTCTCACAGGGAAACAATGTCCTATATGCTGAAGCTTATAACATAGATGGTTATCTTTGAAGAGACACATGTATATCTGCCACTCGGCTGAATATTCCTATTGAAACAAAGATATCCTATCTCCACCTTCAAAATAATACATGCAGAAGGGAATCCTTTGAAAAGCTATCTAAATTCTCACATGGAAGCGGTGTTCAACACGTTCCTCCTTCTTACACTGATGGTTCACTTTACAGAGATATATGTGTTTCTTCCACTCAGCCGAGTACACCTATTGGTCACAAAGAGAGTCTATCCCCACCTTGAAAAACCTAAGTTTCAGGAAGTATCCCTTTCAAAGTTATACTCAATTTTCACAGGAAACAATGTGCTGGATGCTCCTCTTCTGACATAAATGGTTTCCTTTTGAGAGATAAAGATTTTTCTTAATCTCAGCAGAAAGAACTAATTTGAAGAAACATATCCTATTTCCACCATGAACAGTCTAAGTTACAGCAAGTAAGTATTCCTTTCAAAAACTAATTCAGTTCTCAAATGGAAAAAAGGTTCAAGATGTTCCTCAATCTAACAGAAATGGGGGACCTTGGAGAGATCCATGTGGTTCTTCTCTCAGTGGAAAATACCTATTTGGAACAAAGACAGGCGATCTCTGCCTTGAAAATTTTAAGTTAAATGGGTATTCCTTACTAAACTACCTGCGTTCTCACCAGGAAACAATGTGGTAGATGCTCCTGTTCCTGACACAAATGGATTTCTTTTGAGAGATACCTGTGTTTCCTCAAGTCACTGAAATAGGCCTATTTGGAACAAAGACAGCGTACCTCCACCTTGAAATTCAAAGTTGCAGGAAGTATTGCTTTCAAAAACTCTCTCAATTCTCACAGTGAAGCAATGTGCTATATGCTCATGCTTCTGTTACAAATGGATTTCTTTTGAGGTACAAGTGTTTCTACAATTCAGCTGAAAGGGCCTATTTTGAACATAGTGAGCGTATCTCAACCTTGAAAAACATAAGTTGCAAGAAGCATTCCTTTCTAATACTTAATTCTCACAGGTCAAACTATGCTAGATGCTCCTGCTTCTAGTGCACGTGGATTTTCTTCAATAGAGACATATGAATCTTCAACTTAGTTGGACATTCCTATTTGAAACAAAATGACCCTAGGTCCACCTTGAAAACCTTGACTGGCAGTATGAATTCCTTTCAAAAACTAACTCTATCCTCACAGGGAAACAGTGTCCTAGTGCTGAATCTGATAAAGGAGAAGGATGTTGTATAAAAGATGCAAGTGATCCTTCTCCTCAGCTGTGTAAACCCGTTTGGAATAAAGAGCGTCTCTGTGAACCTTGAAAAACACATGTTGCAGGAAATATTTCTTTATAAAACTCAGTAAATTCCCAAAGGGCAACAATTTCCTAGATGCTTCTGCTTCAAACACAGGTGGTTTTCATTTCAAGACATACATGTGCTTGTTCAACTTAGCTAAATAGCCCTACTGGGAAAAAAGGGAGCCTATCTCCACCTGAAAAACCTAAGTTGCAGGAGATATTCCTTTCCACAACAAATTCAGTTCTCAGAGGGAAACAAAGTGCAAGATGTTCTTCCTTCTCACACAAACTGTTTTCTTTGAGTAATAGATGTATTTCTTATACTCAGCAAAGGCCTATTTGGATGAAAACGAGCCTTTATCAACCTTGTTTACTCTGATTGCCAGGACGAATTCCTATGGAAAACTCTATATGTTCTCAGAGGGAAGGTATGCAAGTTGTTCCTGCTTCTAACGCAGAAGTGTCTCTTTGGAGAGGTTCACGTGTTTTTCTTCAACTCCACTGGATAGGCCAGTATGGAACAAAGAGAGCCAATCCCCACCTTGAAAATCCTAACTTGCAGGAAGTATTCCTTTGAAAACCTAACAGAATTCTCACAGGAAAAGAATGTGCTAGATACTGCAGCTTCTAAAATAGATGGTTTTCTTGGAGAGATAAAAATGGTCTTCTACTCACCTGAATGGACCTATTTGGAAGAAAGAAATCATATCTCAAACTTGAAAAACCTATGTTTCAGGAATTACTCCTTTCAAAACAGTACTCAATTTCATAGGGAAACAATATCCTACCTTATTCTGCTTCTAAAACTGATGGCTTTATTTTGAGAGATATATGTGTTTCTTCAAGTTAGCTGGATAGGCCTCTTGGAAAAAAATGAACTTTTCAGCATCTTGAAAACTGTAAACAGCAAGAGATATTCCTTTCAAAAACTCAATTATCACAAGGAGACAATGTGCTAGATGTTCCTGAGACAAACAAAAAAGTTTTTCTTTGGAGAGATTCATGTTTGACTTCAACTCAGAAAACTACTTCTATTTGGAACAAGAAAGCCTACCTCCAGCTTGAAAAACCTCAGTTGCAGGAGGTATTCCTCTCAAAAAATGACAAAATTCCAACAGGGAAATAATGTTCTATACGCTGAAGCATATAACATAGATGGTCTTCTTTGGAGAGACACATGTGTATCATCCACGCGGAATATTCCTATTGGAACCAAGTTAGCCGATCTCCACTTTCAAAACCCTTACATGCAGAAAGGATTCCTCTCAAAAGCTAATTAAATTCTCACATGAAAGCAGTGTTCAACACGTTCCTCCTCCTTATACTGGTGGTTCTCTTTACAGAGATATATATCTTTCTTCCACTCAGCTGTGTAGGCCTATTGGTCACAAAGAGAGCCTATCCCCACCTTGAAAAACCTAACTTACAGGAAGTATTCCTTTGAAAAAGCATACTACCTGCTCATGCTTCTGATACAAATAGATTTCTTTTGACATACAAGTGTTTCTGCAACTCAGCTGAACGGGCCTTTTGTTAACATAGTGAGCCTATCTCAACCTTGAAAAATCTAAGTTGTAGGAAGTATTCCTTTCTTAAACTTACTCAATTCCCACAGGGAAAAATGTGCTAGATACTCCTGCTTCTAACACAGATGGTTTTCCTTCGAGAGATACATCTGTTTCTTCAACCTAGCTGGACAGTAATGTTGGGAACAAAATGAGACTCTGTACACCTTGAAAACTCGGATTGGCACTATGAATCCCTTTCAAAAACGAACTCAACTCTCTTAGGGAAACAATGTCCTAGACGCCAAAGCTTACAATGTAGAAAATAACGTTTGGAAAGATACATGTGTTTCTTCCACTCAGCTGAGTCGACCACTTGGGAACAAAGAGAGGGTATGTGAATATTGAAAACCCTAAGTTGCAGGCAGTAATTAATTCAAAACCTTAGTCAATTCTCCCAGGGCAGCAATGTGCTAAATGATCCTGCTTCAAACACAGATAGTTTTCTTTCAATAGATGCATGTGCTTGCTCAACTTAGCTAAATAAGCCTATTGGGAACAAAGACAACCTATCTCCACCTTGGAAAACTTAAGTTGCAGGAAGTATTCCTTTCAATAACTAATTCAGTTCTCACAGGGAAACAAAATGCTAGATGTCTTGCTTCTGATGCAAATTGTTTTCTTTGAGTAATACATGTATTTCTTATTCTCAGCCAGAAAGTCCTCTTTGAAGAACAGGAGCCTTCAACAACCTTGTTTACTATGATTGGCAGGAAGAATTCCTTTGAAAAACAGTATCTGTTCTCAGAGGGCACACCTGGAAGATGTTCCTGCTTGTAATGTAGAGGGTTTCTTTGGAGAGATAAATGTGTTTCTTCAACTCAGCTGGATAGGCCGATATGGAATAAAGAGAGCATATGTTCACCTTGAAATCCTTAATTGCAGGTAGCATTCCTTTCAAAAGCTAACCGAATTCTCACAGGGAATTAATGTGCTAGTTCCAGCAGCTTTAAACATAGATGGTTTTCTAGGAGAGAAAATTTGTTTCTTCAAGTCACCAGAATGGGCCTATTAGGATCAAAGTGATCATATAGCAAACTTGAAAAACCTACATTGCAGGACTTAGTACTTTCAAAGTCATACTCAATTTTCACAGGGAAACAATGTGCTGGATGGTCCTACATCTAACACAGATGATTTCACTTTGAGAGATATATGTGTTTCTTCAAGTTAGCTGGATAGGGCTATTTGGAACAAAATGAACCTTTCTGCATCTTGAAAACTCTGAACAGCAGGAGATACTCCCTTCAAAAACTAACTCAATTGTCACAAGGAAAAAATGTGCTAGTTGCTCCTGCTTCTAAATCCCATGGTTTTCATTCCAGAATACATGTGTCTTCAAGGAAGCTAAATAGGCAAATTAGGAACAAAGATTGCCAATCTCCAGCTTGAAAAACGTTAGGAGAAGGAGGTATTACTTTCAAGAATTCATTCAGTTCTCACAAGGAAACAGCGTGCTAGATGCTCCTGCTTCTAAAACAGATGGCTTTCGTTCGAGAGAAGCATCTCTTTTTCCACAAAACTGGACAGTCCTATTTGGAACAAAATGAGCCTCTGTCCACTTTTCAAACTCTGATTGGCTGTATGAGTTCCTTTCATAAACTAACTCAGTTCTCACAGCGAAACAATGTCCTAGACGCTGAATCTTATAATGTAGAAGGTTTTCTTTGGAAAGATAGTTGTTTTTCTTGCACTCAGCTGAATAGACCTTTTTGAAACAAAGAGAGGCTATGTGATCCTTGGAAACCTGTGTTGCAGGATTATTTCTTTCTAAAACTCACTGAAATCTGACAGGGAAAAAAATGTGCTAGATCCTGGAGCTTCCAACATTGATGATTTTTTTTGGAGAGATAAATGCGTTTCTTCAAGTCAGCTGAATGGGACTATTAAGAACAAAGTGATCTTAGACTTGAAATACCTACGTTGCAGGAGTTAGTACTTGCAAAAAAGTACTCAATTTTCACAGGGAAACAATGTGCTTGATGGTCCCACTTCTAAGACAGACAGTTTCATTTCGAGAGATGTATGTGTTTCTTAATGTTAGCTGGCTAGGTCTCTTTGGAACAAAATGAACCTTACTGCATCTCGAACACTCTGAATGGCAGGAGTCATTCCTTTGAAAAACTAACTCAATCGTCACAGGGAACCAATGTGCCAGATGTTCCTGAGATGAAAAACAATGTATTTCTTTGAAGAGATACATGTTGTACTTCAACTCAGAAAAATATTTCTATTTACAACAAGAAAGCCTATCTAGAGCTTGAAAAACCTCACTTGCAGGAGGTATTCCTTTCAAAAAGTAACCGAATTCTCACAGGGAAACAATGTCCTATATGCTGAAGCTTATAACATAGATGGTTATCTTTGAAGAGACACATGTATATCTGCCACTCGGCTGAATATTCCTATTGAAACAAAGATATCCTATCTCCACCTTCAAAATAATACATGCAGAAGGGAATCCTTTGAAAAGCTATCTAAATTCTCACATGGAAGCGGTGTTCAACACGTTCCTCCTTCTTACACTGATGGTTCACTTTACAGAGATATATGTGTTTCTTCCACTCAGCCGAGTACACCTATTGGTCACAAAGAGAGTCTATCCCCACCTTGAAAAACCTAAGTTTCAGGAAGTATCCCTTTCAAAGTTATACTCAATTTTCACAGGAAACAATGTGCTGGATGCTCCTCTTCTGACATAAATGGTTTCCTTTTGAGAGATAAAGATTTTTCTTAATCTCAGCAGAAAGAACTAATTTGAAGAAACATATCCTATTTCCACCATGAACAGTCTAAGTTACAGCAAGTAAGTATTCCTTTCAAAAACTAATTCAGTTCTCAAATGGAAAAAAGGTTCAAGATGTTCCTCAATCTAACAGAAATGGGGGACCTTGGAGAGATCCATGTGGTTCTTCTCTCAGTGGAAAATACCTATTTGGAACAAAGACAGGCGATCTCTGCCTTGAAAATTTTAAGTTAAATGGGTATTCCTTACTAAACTACCTGCGTTCTCACCAGGAAACAATGTGGTAGATGCTCCTGTTCCTGACACAAATGGATTTCTTTTGAGAGATACCTGTGTTTCCTCAAGTCACTGAAATAGGCCTATTTGGAACAAAGACAGCGTACCTCCACCTTGAAATTCAAAGTTGCAGGAAGTATTGCTTTCAAAAACTCTCTCAATTCTCACAGTGAAGCAATGTGCTATATGCTCATGCTTCTGTTACAAATGGATTTCTTTTGAGGTACAAGTGTTTCTACAATTCAGCTGAAAGGGCCTATTTTGAACATAGTGAGCGTATCTCAACCTTGAAAAACATAAGTTGCAAGAAGCATTCCTTTCTAATACTTAATTCTCACAGGTCAAACTATGCTAGATGCTCCTGCTTCTAGTGCACGTGGATTTTCTTCAATAGAGACATATGAATCTTCAACTTAGTTGGACATTCCTATTTGAAACAAAATGACCCTAGGTCCACCTTGAAAACCTTGACTGGCAGTATGAATTCCTTTCAAAAACTAACTCTATCCTCACAGGGAAACAGTGTCCTAGTGCTGAATCTGATAAAGGAGAAGGATGTTGTATAAAAGATGCAAGTGATCCTTCTCCTCAGCTGTGTAAACCCGTTTGGAATAAAGAGCGTCTCTGTGAACCTTGAAAAACACATGTTGCAGGAAATATTTCTTTATAAAACTCAGTAAATTCCCAAAGGGCAACAATTTCCTAGATGCTTCTGCTTCAAACACAGGTGGTTTTCATTTCAAGACATACATGTGCTTGTTCAACTTAGCTAAATAGCCCTACTGGGAAAAAAGGGAGCCTATCTCCACCTGAAAAACCTAAGTTGCAGGAGATATTCCTTTCCACAACAAATTCAGTTCTCAGAGGGAAACAAAGTGCAAGATGTTCTTCCTTCTCACACAAACTGTTTTCTTTGAGTAATAGATGTATTTCTTATACTCAGCAAAGGCCTATTTGGATGAAAACGAGCCTTTATCAACCTTGTTTACTCTGATTGCCAGGACGAATTCCTATGGAAAACTGTATATGTTCTCAGAGGGAAGGTATGCAAGTTGTTCCTGCTTCTAACGCAGAAGTGTCTCTTTGGAGAGGTTCACGTGTTTTTCTTCAACTCCACTGGATAGGCCAGTATGGAACAAAGAGAGCCAATCCCCACCTTGAAAATCCTAACTTGCAGGAAGTATTCCTTTGAAAACCTAACAGAATTCTCACAGGAAAAGAATGTGCTAGATACTGCAGCTTCTAAAATAGATGGTTTTCTTGGAGAGATAAAAATGGTCTTCTACTCACCTGAATGGACCTATTTGGAAGAAAGAAATCATATCTCAAACTTGAAAAACCTATGTTTCAGGAATTACTCCTTTCAAAACAGTACTCAATTTCATAGGGAAACAATATCCTACCTTATTCTGCTTCTAAAACTGATGGCTTTATTTTGAGAGATATATGTGTTTCTTCAAGTTAGCTGGATAGGCCTCTTGGAAAAAAATGAACTTTTCAGCATCTTGAAAACTGTAAACAGCAAGAGTTATTCCTTTCAAAAACTCAATTATCACAAGGAGACAATGTGCTAGATGTTCCTGAGACAAACAAAAAAGTGTTTCTTTGGAGAGATTCATGTTTGACTTCAACTCAGAAAACTACTTCTATTTGGAACAAGAAAGCCTACCTCCAGCTTGAAAAACCTCAGTTGCAGGAGGTATTCCTCTCAAAAAATGACAAAATTCCAACAGGGAAATAATGTTCTATACGCTGAAGCATATAACATAGATGGTCTTCTTTGGAGAGACACATGTGTATCATCCACGCGGAATATTCCTATTGGAACCAAGTTAGCCGATCTCCACTTTCAAAACCCTTACATGCAGAAAGGATTCCTCTCAAAAGCTAATTAAATTCTCACATGAAAGCAGTGTTCAACACGTTCCTCCTCCTTATACTGGTGGTTCTCTTTACAGAGATATATATCTTTCTTCCACTCAGCTGTGTAGGCCTATTGGTCACAAAGAGAGCCTATCCCCACCTTGAAAAACCTAACTTACAGGAAGTATTCCTTTGAAAAAGCGTACTACCTGCTCATGCTTCTGATACAAATAGATTTCTTTTGACATACAAGTGTTTCTGCAACTCAGCTGAACGGGCCTTTTATTAACATAGTGAGCCTATCTCAACCTTGAAAAATCTAAGTTGTAGGAAGTATTCCTTTCTTAAACTTACTCAATTCCCACAGGGAAAAATGTGCTAGATACTCCTGCTTCTAACACAGATGGTTTTCCTTCGAGAGATACATCTGTTTCTTCAACCTAGCTGGACAGTAATGTTGGGAACAAAATGATACTCTGTACACCTTGAAAACTCGGATTGGCACTATGAATCCCTTTCAAAAACGAACTCAACTCTCTTAGGGAAACAATGTCCTAGACGCCAAAGCTTACAATGTAGAAAATAACGTTTGGAAAGATACATGTGTTTCTTCCACTCAGCTGAGTCGACCACTTGGGAACAAAGAGAGGGTATGTGAATATTGAAAACCCTAAGTTGCAGGCAGTAATTAATTCAAAACCTTAGTCAATTCTCCCAGGGCAGCAATGTGCTAAATGATCCTGCTTCAAACACAGATAGTTTTCTTTCAATAGATGCATGTGCTTGCTCAACTTAGCTAAATAAGCCTATTGGGAACAAAGACAACCTATCTCCACCTTGGAAAACTTAAGTTGCAGGAAGTATTCCTTTCAATAACTAATTCAGTTCTCACAGGGAAACAAAATGCTAGATGTCTTGCTTCTGATGCAAATTGTTTTCTTTGAGTAATACATGTATTTCTTATTCTCAGCCAGAAAGTCCTCTTTGAAGAACAGGAGCCTTTAACAACCTTGTTTACTATGATTGGCAGGAAGAATTCCTTTGAAAAACAGTATCTGTTCTCAGAGGGCACACATGGAAGATGTTCCTGCTTGTAATGTAGAGGGTTTCTTTGGAGAGATAAATGTGTTTCTTCAACTCAGCTGGATAGGCCGATATGGAATAAAGAGAGCATATGTTCACCTTGAAATCCTTAATTGCAGGTAGCATTCCTTTCAAAAGCTAACCGAATTCTCACAGGGAATTAATGTGCTAGTTCCAGCAGCTTTAAACATAGATGGTTTTCTAGGAGAGAAAATTTGTTTCTTCAAGTCACCAGAATGGGCCTATTTGGATCAAAGTGATCATATAGCAAACTTGAAAAACCTACATTGCAGGACTTAGTACTTTCAAAGTCATACTCAATTTTCACAGGGAAACAATGTGCTGGATGGTCCTACATCTAACACAGATGATTTCACTTTGAGAGATATATGTGTTTCTTCAAGTTAGCTGGATAGGGCTATTTGGAACAAAATGAACCTTTCTGCATCTTGAAAACTCTGAACAGCAGGAGATACTCCCTTCAAAAACTAACTCAATTGTCACAAGGAAAAAATGTGCTAGTTGCTCCTGCTTCTAAATCCCATGGTTTTCATTCCAGAATACATGTGTCTTCAAGGAAGCTAAATAGGCAAATTAGGAACAAAGATTGCCAATCTCCAGCTTGAAAAACGTTAGGAGAAGGAGGTATTACTTTCAAGAATTCATTCAGTTCTCACAAGGAAACAGCGTGCTAGATGCTCCTGCTTCTAAAACAGATGGCTTTCGTTCGAGAGAAGCATCTCTTTTTCCACAAAACTGGACAGTCCTATTTGGAACAAAATGAGCCTCTGTCCACTTTTCAAACTCTGATTGGCTGTATGAGTTCCTTTCATAAACTAACTCAGTTCTCACAGCGAAACAATGTCCTAGACGCTGAATCTTATAATGTAGAAGGTTTTCTTTGGAAAGATAGTTGTTTTTCTTGCACTCAGCTGAATAGACCTTTTTGAAACAAAGAGAGGCTATGTGATCCTTGGAAACCTGTGTTGCAGGATTATTTCTTTCTAAAACTCACTGAAATCTGACAGGGAAAAAAATGTGCTAGATCCTGGAGCTTCCAACATTGATGATTTTTTTTGGAGAGATAAATGCGTTTCTTCAAGTCAGCTGAATGGGACTATTAAGAACAAAGTGATCTTAGACTTGAAATACCTACGTTGCAGGAGTTAGTACTTGCAAAAAAGTACTCAATTTTCACAGGGAAACAATGTGCTTGATGGTCCCACTTCTAAGACAGACAGTTTCATTTCGAGAGATGTATGTGTTTCTTAATGTTAGCTGGCTAGGTCTCTTTGGAACAAAATGAACCTTACTGCATCTCGAACACTCTGAATGGCAGGAGTCATTCCTTTGAAAAACTAACTCAATCGTCACAGGGAACCAATGTGCCAGATGTTCCTGAGATGAAAAACAATGTATTTCTTTGAAGAGATACATGTTGTACTTCAACTCAGAAAAATATTTCTATTTACAACAAGAAAGCCTATCTAGAGCTTGAAAAACCTCACTTGCAGGAGGTATTCCTTTCAAAAAGTAACCGAATTCTCACAGGGAAACAATGTCCTATATGCTGAAGCTTATAACATAGATGGTTATCTTTGAAGAGACACATGTATATCTGCCACTCGGCTGAATATTCCTATTGAAACAAAGATATCCTATCTCCACCTTCAAAATAATACATGCAGAAGGGAATCCTTTGAAAAGCTATCTAAATTCTCACATGGAAGCGGTGTTCAACACGTTCCTCCTTCTTACACTGATGGTTCACTTTACAGAGATATATGTGTTTCTTCCACTCAGCCGAGTACACCTATTGGTCACAAAGAGAGTCTATCCCCACCTTGAAAAACCTAAGTTTCAGGAAGTATCCCTTTCAAAGTTATACTCAATTTTCACAGGAAACAATGTGCTGGATGCTCCTCTTCTGACATAAATGGTTTCCTTTTGAGAGATAAAGATTTTTCTTAATCTCAGCAGAAAGAACTAATTTGAAGAAACATATCCTATTTCCACCATGAACAGTCTAAGTTACAGCAAGTAAGTATTCCTTTCAAAAACTAATTCAGTTCTCAAATGGAAAAAAGGTTCAAGATGTTCCTCAATCTAACAGAAATGGGGGACCTTGGAGAGATCCATGTGGTTCTTCTCTCAGTGGAAAATACCTATTTGGAACAAAGACAGGCGATCTCTGCCTTGAAAATTTTAAGTTAAATGGGTATTCCTTACTAAACTACCTGCGTTCTCACCAGGAAACAATGTGGTAGATGCTCCTGTTCCTGACACAAATGGATTTCTTTTGAGAGATACCTGTGTTTCCTCAAGTCACTGAAATAGGCCTATTTGGAACAAAGACAGCGTACCTCCACCTTGAAATTCAAAGTTGCAGGAAGTATTGCTTTCAAAAACTCTCTCAATTCTCACAGTGAAGCAATGTGCTATATGCTCATGCTTCTGTTACAAATGGATTTCTTTTGAGGTACAAGTGTTTCTACAATTCAGCTGAAAGGGCCTATTTTGAACATAGTGAGCGTATCTCAACCTTGAAAAACATAAGTTGCAAGAAGCATTCCTTTCTAATACTTAATTCTCACAGGTCAAACTATGCTAGATGCTCCTGCTTCTAGTGCACGTGGATTTTCTTCAATAGAGACATATGAATCTTCAACTTAGTTGGACATTCCTATTTGAAACAAAATGACCCTAGGTCCACCTTGAAAACCTTGACTGGCAGTATGAATTCCTTTCAAAAACTAACTCTATCCTCACAGGGAAACAGTGTCCTAGTGCTGAATCTGATAAAGGAGAAGGATGTTGTATAAAAGATGCAAGTGATCCTTCTCCTCAGCTGTGTAAACCCGTTTGGAATAAAGAGCGTCTCTGTGAACCTTGAAAAACACATGTTGCAGGAAATATTTCTTTATAAAACTCAGTAAATTCCCAAAGGGCAACAATTTCCTAGATGCTTCTGCTTCAAACACAGGTGGTTTTCATTTCAAGACATACATGTGCTTGTTCAACTTAGCGAAATAGCCCTACTGGGAAAAAAGGGAGCCTATCTCCACCTGAAAAACCTAAGTTGCAGGAGATATTCCTTTCCACAACAAATTCAGTTCTCAGAGGGAAACAAAGTGCAAGATGTTCTTCCTTCTCACACAAACTGTTTTCTTTGAGTAATAGATGTATTTCTTATACTCAGCAAAGGCCTATTTGGATGAAAACGAGCCTTTATCAACCTTGTTTACTCTGATTGCCAGGACGAATTCCTATGGAAAACTGTATATGTTCTCAGAGGGAAGGTATGCAAGTTGTTCCTGCTTCTAACGCAGAAGTGTCTCTTTGGAGAGGTTCACGTGTTTTTCTTCAACTCCACTGGATAGGCCAGTATGGAACAAAGAGAGCCAATCCCCACCTTGAAAATCCTAACTTGCAGGAAGTATTCCTTTGAAAACCTAACAGAATTCTCACAGGAAAAGAATGTGCTAGATACTGCAGCTTCTAAAATAGATGGTTTTCTTGGAGAGATAAAAATGGTCTTCTACTCACCTGAATGGACCTATTTGGAAGAAAGAAATCATATCTCAAACTTGAAAAACCTATGTTTCAGGAATTACTCCTTTCAAAACAGTACTCAATTTCATAGGGAAACAATATCCTACCTTATTCTGCTTCTAAAACTGATGGCTTTATTTTGAGAGATATATGTGTTTCTTCAAGTTAGCTGGATAGGCCTCTTGGAAAAAAATGAACTTTTCAGCATCTTGAAAACTGTAAACAGCAAGAGTTATTCCTTTCAAAAACTCAATTATCACAAGGAGACAATGTGCTAGATGTTCCTGAGACAAACAAAAAAGTGTTTCTTTGGAGAGATTCATGTTTGACTTCAACTCAGAAAACTACTTCTATTTGGAACAAGAAAGCCTACCTCCAGCTTGAAAAACCTCAGTTGCAGGAGGTATTCCTCTCAAAAAATGACAAAATTCCAACAGGGAAATAATGTTCTATACGCTGAAGCATATAACATAGATGGTCTTCTTTGGAGAGACACATGTGTATCATCCACGCGGAATATTCCTATTGGAACCAAGTTAGCCGATCTCCACTTTCAAAACCCTTACATGCAGAAAGGATTCCTCTCAAAAGCTAATTAAATTCTCACATGAAAGCAGTGTTCAACACGTTCCTCCTCCTTATACTGGTGGTTCTCTTTACAGAGATATATATCTTTCTTCCACTCAGCTGTGTAGGCCTATTGGTCACAAAGAGAGCCTATCCCCACCTTGAAAAACCTAACTTACAGGAAGTATTCCTTTGAAAAAGCGTACTACCTGCTCATGCTTCTGATACAAATAGATTTCTTTTGACATACAAGTGTTTCTGCAACTCAGCTGAACGGGCCTTTTATTAACATAGTGAGCCTATCTCAACCTTGAAAAATCTAAGTTGTAGGAAGTATTCCTTTCTTAAACTTACTCAATTCCCACAGGGAAAAATGTGCTAGATACTCCTGCTTCTAACACAGATGGTTTTCCTTCGAGAGATACATCTGTTTCTTCAACCTAGCTGGACAGTAATGTTGGGAACAAAATGAGACTCTGTACACCTTGAAAACTCGGATTGGCACTATGAATCCCTTTCAAAAACGAACTCAACTCTCTTAGGGAAACAATGTCCTAGACGCCAAAGCTTACAATGTAGAAAATAACGTTTGGAAAGATACATGTGTTTCTTCCACTCAGCTGAGTCGACCACTTGGGAACAAAGAGAGGGTATGTGAATATTGAAAACCCTAAGTTGCAGGCAGTAATTAATTCAAAACCTTAGTCAATTCTCCCAGGGCAGCAATGTGCTAAATGATCCTGCTTCAAACACAGATAGTTTTCTTTCAATAGATGCATGTGCTTGCTCAACTTAGCTAAATAAGCCTATTGGGAACAAAGACAACCTATCTCCACCTTGGAAAACTTAAGTTGCAGGAAGTATTCCTTTCAATAACTAATTCAGTTCTCACAGGGAAACAAAATGCTAGATGTCTTGCTTCTGATGCAAATTGTTTTCTTTGAGTAATACATGTATTTCTTATTCTCAGCCAGAAAGTCCTCTTTGAAGAACAGGAGCCTTTAACAACCTTGTTTACTATGATTGGCAGGAAGAATTCCTTTGAAAAACAGTATCTGTTCTCAGAGGGCACACATGGAAGATGTTCCTGCTTGTAATGTAGAGGGTTTCTTTGGAGAGATAAATGTGTTTCTTCAACTCAGCTGGATAGGCCGATATGGAATAAAGAGAGCATATGTTCACCTTGAAATCCTTAATTGCAGGTAGCATTCCTTTCAAAAGCTAACCGAATTCTCACAGGGAATTAATGTGCTAGTTCCAGCAGCTTTAAACATAGATGGTTTTCTAGGAGAGAAAATTTGTTTCTTCAAGTCACCAGAATGGGCCTATTTGGATCAAAGTGATCATATAGCAAACTTGAAAAACCTACATTGCAGGACTTAGTACTTTCAAAGTCATACTCAATTTTCACAGGGAAACAATGTGCTGGATGGTCCTACATCTAACACAGATGATTTCACTTTGAGAGATATATGTGTTTCTTCAAGTTAGCTGGATAGGGCTATTTGGAACAAAATGAACCTTTCTGCATCTTGAAAACTCTGAACAGCAGGAGATACTCCCTTCAAAAACCAACTCAATTGTCACAAGGAAAAAATGTGCTAGTTGCTCCTGCTTCTAAATCCCATGGTTTTCATTCCAGAATACATGTGTCTTCAAGGAAGCTAAATAGGCAAATTAGGAACAAAGATTGCCAATCTCCAGCTTGAAAAACGTTAGGAGAAGGAGGTATTACTTTCAAGAATTCATTCAGTTCTCACAAGGAAACAGCGTGCTAGATGCTCCTGCTTCTAAAACAGATGGCTTTCGTTCGAGAGAAGCATCTCTTTTTCCACAAAACTGGACAGTCCTATTTGGAACAAAATGAGCCTCTGTCCACTTTTCAAACTCTGATTGGCTGTATGAGTTCCTTTCATAAACTAACTCAGTTCTCACAGCGAAACAATGTCCTAGACGCTGAATCTTATAATGTAGAAGGTTTTCTTTGGAAAGATAGTTGTTTTTCTTGCACTCAGCTGAATAGACCTTTTTGAAACAAAGAGAGGCTATGTGATCCTTGGAAACCTGTGTTGCAGGATTATTTCTTTCTAAAACTCACTGAAATCTGACAGGGAAAAAAATGTGCTAGATCCTGGAGCTTCCAACATTGATGATTTTTTTTGGAGAGATAAATGCGTTTCTTCAAGTCAGCTGAATGGGACTATTAAGAACAAAGTGATCTTAGACTTGAAATACCTACGTTGCAGGAGTTAGTACTTGCAAAAAAGTACTCAATTTTCACAGGGAAACAATGTGCTTGATGGTCCCACTTCTAAGACAGACAGTTTCATTTCGAGAGATGTATGTGTTTCTTAATGTTAGCTGGCTAGGTCTCTTTGGAACAAAATGAACCTTACTGCATCTCGAACACTCTGAATGGCAGGAGTCATTCCTTTGAAAAACTAACTCAATCGTCACAGGGAACCAATGTGCCAGATGTTCCTGAGATGAAAAACAATGTATTTCTTTGAAGAGATACATGTTGTACTTCAACTCAGAAAAATATTTCTATTTACAACAAGAAAGCCTATCTAGAGCTTGAAAAACCTCACTTGCAGGAGGTATTCCTTTCAAAAAGTAACCGAATTCTCACAGGGAAACAATGTCCTATATGCTGAAGCTTATAACATAGATGGTTATCTTTGAAGAGACACATGTATATCTGCCACTCGGCTGAATATTCCTATTGAAACAAAGATATCCTATCTCCACCTTCAAAATAATACATGCAGAAGGGAATCCTTTGAAAAGCTATCTAAATTCTCACATGGAAGCGGTGTTCAACACGTTCCTCCTTCTTACACTGATGGTTCACTTTACAGAGATATATGTGTTTCTTCCACTCAGCCGAGTACACCTATTGGTCACAAAGAGAGTCTATCCCCACCTTGAAAAACCTAAGTTTCAGGAAGTATCCCTTTCAAAGTTATACTCAATTTTCACAGGAAACAATGTGCTGGATGCTCCTCTTCTGACATAAATGGTTTCCTTTTGAGAGATAAAGATTTTTCTTAATCTCAGCAGAAAGAACTAATTTGAAGAAACATATCCTATTTCCACCATGAACAGTCTAAGTTACAGCAAGTAAGTATTCCTTTCAAAAACTAATTCAGTTCTCAAATGGAAAAAAGGTTCAAGATGTTCCTCAATCTAACAGAAATGGGGGACCTTGGAGAGATCCATGTGGTTCTTCTCTCAGTGGAAAATACCTATTTGGAACAAAGACAGGCGATCTCTGCCTTGAAAATTTTAAGTTAAATGGGTATTCCTTACTAAACTACCTGCGTTCTCACCAGGAAACAATGTGGTAGATGCTCCTGTTCCTGACACAAATGGATTTCTTTTGAGAGATACCTGTGTTTCCTCAAGTCACTGAAATAGGCCTATTTGGAACAAAGACAGCGTACCTCCACCTTGAAATTCAAAGTTGCAGGAAGTATTGCTTTCAAAAACTCTCTCAATTCTCACAGTGAAGCAATGTGCTATATGCTCATGCTTCTGTTACAAATGGATTTCTTTTGAGGTACAAGTGTTTCTACAATTCAGCTGAAAGGGCCTATTTTGAACATAGTGAGCGTATCTCAACCTTGAAAAACATAAGTTGCAAGAAGCATTCCTTTCTAATACTTAATTCTCACAGGTCAAACTATGCTAGATGCTCCTGCTTCTAGTGCACGTGGATTTTCTTCAATAGAGACATATGAATCTTCAACTTAGTTGGACATTCCTATTTGAAACAAAATGACCCTAGGTCCACCTTGAAAACCTTGACTGGCAGTATGAATTCCTTTCAAAAACTAACTCTATCCTCACAGGGAAACAGTGTCCTAGTGCTGAATCTGATAAAGGAGAAGGATGTTGTATAAAAGATGCAAGTGATCCTTCTCCTCAGCTGTGTAAACCCGTTTGGAATAAAGAGCGTCTCTGTGAACCTTGAAAAACACATGTTGCAGGAAATATTTCTTTATAAAACTCAGTAAATTCCCAAAGGGCAACAATTTCCTAGATGCTTCTGCTTCAAACACAGGTGGTTTTCATTTCAAGACATACATGTGCTTGTTCAACTTAGCTAAATAGCCCTACTGGGAAAAAAGGGAGCCTATCTCCACCTGAAAAACCTAAGTTGCAGGAGATATTCCTTTCCACAACAAATTCAGTTCTCAGAGGGAAACAAAGTGCA
Organism: Castor canadensis; assembly: GCF_047511655.1. Lineage (NCBI taxonomy): Eukaryota > Metazoa > Chordata > Mammalia > Rodentia > Castoridae > Castor > Castor canadensis. Next base: position 34,655,450 of record NC_133402.1, on the reverse strand, counting down.
AGATGTTCTTCCTTCTCACACAAACTGTTTTCTTTGAGTAATAGATGTATTTCTTATACTCAGCAAAGGCCTATTTGGATGAAAACGAGCCTTTATCAACCTTGTTTACTCTGATTGCCAGGACGAATTCCTATGGAAAACTGTATATGTTCTCAGAGGGAAGGTATGCAAGTTGTTCCTGCTTCTAACGCAGAAGTGTCTCTTTGGAGAGGTTCACGTGTTTTTCTTCAACTCCACTGGATCCATACTGGATAGGCCAGTATGGAACAAAGAGAGCCAATCCCCACCTTGAAAATCCTAACTTGCAGGAAGTATTCCTTTGAAAACCTAACAGAATTCTCACAGGAAAAGAATGTGCTAGATACTGCAGCTTCTAAAATAGATGGTTTTCTTGGAGAGATAAAAATGGTCTTCTACTCACCTGAATGGACCTATTTGGAAGAAAGAAATCATATCTCAAACTTGAAAAACCTATGTTTCAGGAATTACTCCTTTCAAAACAGTACTCAATTTCATAGGGAAACAATATCCTACCTTATTCTGCTTCTAAAACTGATGGCTTTATTTTGAGAGATATATGTGTTTCTTCAAGTTAGCTGGATAGGCCTCTTGGAAAAAAATGAACTTTTCAGCATCTTGAAAACTGTAAACAGCAAGAGTTATTCCTTTCAAAAACTCAATTATCACAAGGAGACAATGTGCTAGATGTTCCTGAGACAAACAAAAAAGTGTTTCTTTGGAGAGATTCATGTTTGACTTCAACTCAGAAAACTACTTCTATTTGGAACAAGAAAGCCTACCTCCAGCTTGAAAAACCTCAGTTGCAGGAGGTATTCCTCTCAAAAAATGACAAAATTCCAACAGGGAAATAATGTTCTATACGCTGAAGCATATAACATAGATGGTCTTCTTTGGAGAGACACATGTGTATCATCCACGCGGAATATTCCTATTGGAACCAAGTTAGCCGATCTCCACTTTCAAAACCCTTACATGCAGAAAGGATTCCTCTCAAAAGCTAATTAAATTCTCACATGAAAGCAGTGTTCAACACGTTCCTCCTCCTTATACTGGTGGTTCTCTTTACAGAGATATATATCTTTCTTCCACTCAGCTGTGTAGGCCTATTGGTCACAAAGAGAGCCTATCCCCACCTTGAAAAACCTAACTTACAGGAAGTATTCCTTTGAAAAAGCGTACTACCTGCTCATGCTTCTGATACAAATAGATTTCTTTTGACATACAAGTGTTTCTGCAACTCAGCTGAACGGGCCTTTTATTAACATAGTGAGCCTATCTCAACCTTGAAAAATCTAAGTTGTAGGAAGTATTCCTTTCTTAAACTTACTCAATTCCCACAGGGAAAAATGTGCTAGATACTCCTGCTTCTAACACAGATGGTTTTCCTTCGAGAGATACATCTGTTTCTTCAACCTAGCTGGACAGTAATGTTGGGAACAAAATGAGACTCTGTACACCTTGAAAACTCGGATTGGCACTATGAATCCCTTTCAAAAACGAACTCAACTCTCTTAGGGAAACAATGTCCTAGACGCCAAAGCTTACAATGTAGAAAATAACGTTTGGAAAGATACATGTGTTTCTTCCACTCAGCTGAGTCGACCACTTGGGAACAAAGAGAGGGTATGTGAATATTGAAAACCCTAAGTTGCAGGCAGTAATTAATTCAAAACCTTAGTCAATTCTCCCAGGGCAGCAATGTGCTAAATGATCCTGCTTCAAACACAGATAGTTTTCTTTCAATAGATGCATGTGCTTGCTCAACTTAGCTAAATAAGCCTATTGGGAACAAAGACAACCTATCTCCACCTTGGAAAACTTAAGTTGCAGGAAGTATTCCTTTCAATAACTAATTCAGTTCTCACAGGGAAACAAAATGCTAGATGTCTTGCTTCTGATGCAAATTGTTTTCTTTGAGTAATACATGTATTTCTTATTCTCAGCCAGAAAGTCCTCTTTGAAGAACAGGAGCCTTTAACAACCTTGTTTACTATGATTGGCAGGAAGAATTCCTTTGAAAAACAGTATCTGTTCTCAGAGGGCACACATGGAAGATGTTCCTGCTTGTAATGTAGAGGGTTTCTTTGGAGAGATAAATGTGTTTCTTCAACTCAGCTGGATAGGCCGATATGGAATAAAGAGAGCATATGTTCACCTTGAAATCCTTAATTGCAGGTAGCATTCCTTTCAAAAGCTAACCGAATTCTCACAGGGAATTAATGTGCTAGTTCCAGCAGCTTTAAACATAGATGGTTTTCTAGGAGAGAAAATTTGTTTCTTCAAGTCACCAGAATGGGCCTATTTGGATCAAAGTGATCATATAGCAAACTTGAAAAACCTACATTGCAGGACTTAGTACTTTCAAAGTCATACTCAATTTTCACAGGGAAACAATGTGCTGGATGGTCCTACATCTAACACAGATGATTTCACTTTGAGAGATATATGTGTTTCTTCAAGTTAGCTGGATAGGGCTATTTGGAACAAAATGAACCTTTCTGCATCTTGAAAACTCTGAACAGCAGGAGATACTCCCTTCAAAAACCAACTCAATTGTCACAAGGAAAAAATGTGCTAGTTGCTCCTGCTTCTAAATCCCATGGTTTTCATTCCAGAATACATGTGTCTTCAAGGAAGCTAAATAGGCAAATTAGGAACAAAGATTGCCAATCTCCAGCTTGAAAAACGTTAGGAGAAGGAGGTATTACTTTCAAGAATTCATTCAGTTCTCACAAGGAAACAGCGTGCTAGATGCTCCTGCTTCTAAAACAGATGGCTTTCGTTCGAGAGAAGCATCTCTTTTTCCACAAAACTGGACAGTCCTATTTGGAACAAAATGAGCCTCTGTCCACTTTTCAAACTCTGATTGGCTGTATGAGTTCCTTTCATAAACTAACTCAGTTCTCACAGCGAAACAATGTCCTAGACGCTGAATCTTATAATGTAGAAGGTTTTCTTTGGAAAGATAGTTGTTTTTCTTGCACTCAGCTGAATAGACCTTTTTGAAACAAAGAGAGGCTATGTGATCCTTGGAAACCTGTGTTGCAGGATTATTTCTTTCTAAAACTCACTGAAATCTGACAGGGAAAAAAATGTGCTAGATCCTGGAGCTTCCAACATTGATGATTTTTTTTGGAGAGATAAATGCGTTTCTTCAAGTCAGCTGAATGGGACTATTAAGAACAAAGTGATCTTAGACTTGAAATACCTACGTTGCAGGAGTTAGTACTTGCAAAAAAGTACTCAATTTTCACAGGGAAACAATGTGCTTGATGGTCCCACTTCTAAGACAGACAGTTTCATTTCGAGAGATGTATGTGTTTCTTAATGTTAGCTGGCTAGGTCTCTTTGGAACAAAATGAACCTTACTGCATCTCGAACACTCTGAATGGCAGGAGTCATTCCTTTGAAAAACTAACTCAATCGTCACAGGGAACCAATGTGCCAGATGTTCCTGAGATGAAAAACAATGTATTTCTTTGAAGAGATACATGTTGTACTTCAACTCAGAAAAATATTTCTATTTACAACAAGAAAGCCTATCTAGAGCTTGAAAAACCTCACTTGCAGGAGGTATTCCTTTCAAAAAGTAACCGAATTCTCACAGGGAAACAATGTCCTATATGCTGAAGCTTATAACATAGATGGTTATCTTTGAAGAGACACATGTATATCTGCCACTCGGCTGAATATTCCTATTGAAACAAAGATATCCTATCTCCACCTTCAAAATAATACATGCAGAAGGGAATCCTTTGAAAAGCTATCTAAATTCTCACATGGAAGCGGTGTTCAACACGTTCCTCCTTCTTACACTGATGGTTCACTTTACAGAGATATATGTGTTTCTTCCACTCAGCCGAGTACACCTATTGGTCACAAAGAGAGTCTATCCCCACCTTGAAAAACCTAAGTTTCAGGAAGTATCCCTTTCAAAGTTATACTCAATTTTCACAGGAAACAATGTGCTGGATGCTCCTCTTCTGACATAAATGGTTTCCTTTTGAGAGATAAAGATTTTTCTTAATCTCAGCAGAAAGAACTAATTTGAAGAAACATATCCTATTTCCACCATGAACAGTCTAAGTTACAGCAAGTAAGTATTCCTTTCAAAAACTAATTCAGTTCTCAAATGGAAAAAAGGTTCAAGATGTTCCTCAATCTAACAGAAATGGGGGACCTTGGAGAGATCCATGTGGTTCTTCTCTCAGTGGAAAATACCTATTTGGAACAAAGACAGGCGATCTCTGCCTTGAAAATTTTAAGTTAAATGGGTATTCCTTACTAAACTACCTGCGTTCTCACCAGGAAACAATGTGGCAGATGCTCCTGTTCCTGACACAAATGGATTTCTTTTGAGAGATACCTGTGTTTCCTCAAGTCACTGAAATAGGCCTATTTGGAACAAAGACAGCGTACCTCCACCTTGAAATTCAAAGTTGCAGGAAGTATTGCTTTCAAAAACTCTCTCAATTCTCACAGTGAAGCAATGTGCTATATGCTCATGCTTCTGTTACAAATGGATTTCTTTTGAGGTACAAGTGTTTCTACAATTCAGCTGAAAGGGCCTATTTTGAACATAGTGAGCGTATCTCAACCTTGAAAAACATAAGTTGCAAGAAGCATTCCTTTCTAATACTTAATTCTCACAGGTCAAACTATGCTAGATGCTCCTGCTTCTAGTGCACGTGGATTTTCTTCAATAGAGACATATGAATCTTCAACTTAGTTGGACATTCCTATTTGAAACAAAATGACCCTAGGTCCACCTTGAAAACCTTGACTGGCAGTATGAATTCCTTTCAAAAACTAACTCTATCCTCACAGGGAAACAGTGTCCTAGTGCTGAATCTGATAAAGGAGAAGGATGTTGTATAAAAGATGCAAGTGATCCTTCTCCTCAGCTGTGTAAACCCGTTTGGAATAAAGAGCGTCTCTGTGAACCTTGAAAAACACATGTTGCAGGAAATATTTCTTTATAAAACTCAGTAAATTCCCAAAGGGCAACAATTTCCTAGATGCTTCTGCTTCAAACACAGGTGGTTTTCATTTCAAGACATACATGTGCTTGTTCAACTTAGCTAAATAGCCCTACTGGGAAAAAAGGGAGCCTATCTCCACCTGAAAAACCTAAGTTGCAGGAGATATTCCTTTCCACAACAAATTCAGTTCTCAGAGGGAAACAAAGTGCAAGATGTTCTTCCTTCTCACACAAACTGTTTTCTTTGAGTAATAGATGTATTTCTTATACTCAGCAAAGGCCTATTTGGATGAAAACGAGCCTTTATCAACCTTGTTTACTCTGATTGCCAGGACGAATTCCTATGGAAAACTGTATATGTTCTCAGAGGGAAGGTATGCAAGTTGTTCCTGCTTCTAACGCAGAAGTGTCTCTTTGGAGAGGTTCACGTGTTTTTCTTCAACTCCACTGGATCCATACTGGATAGGCCAGTATGGAACAAAGAGAGCCAATCCCCACCTTGAAAATCCTAACTTGCAGGAAGTATTCCTTTGAAAACCTAACAGAATTCTCACAGGAAAAGAATGTGCTAGATACTGCAGCTTCTAAAATAGATGGTTTTCTTGGAGAGATAAAAATGGTCTTCTACTCACCTGAATGGACCTATTTGGAAGAAAGAAATCATATCTCAAACTTGAAAAACCTATGTTTCAGGAATTACTCCTTTCAAAACAGTACTCAATTTCATAGGGAAACAATATCCTACCTTATTCTGCTTCTAAAACTGATGGCTTTATTTTGAGAGATATATGTGTTTCTTCAAGTTAGCTGGATAGGCCTCTTGGAAAAAAATGAACTTTTCAGCATCTTGAAAACTGTAAACAGCAAGAGTTATTCCTTTCAAAAACTCAATTATCACAAGGAGACAATGTGCTAGATGTTCCTGAGACAAACAAAAAAGTGTTTCTTTGGAGAGATTCATGTTTGACTTCAACTCAGAAAACTACTTCTATTTGGAACAAGAAAGCCTACCTCCAGCTTGAAAAACCTCAGTTGCAGGAGGTATTCCTCTCAAAAAATGACAAAATTCCAACAGGGAAATAATGTTCTATACGCTGAAGCATATAACATAGATGGTCTTCTTTGGAGAGACACATGTGTATCATCCACGCGGAATATTCCTATTGGAACCAAGTTAGCCGATCTCCACTTTCAAAACCCTTACATGCAGAAAGGATTCCTCTCAAAAGCTAATTAAATTCTCACATGAAAGCAGTGTTCAACACGTTCCTCCTCCTTATACTGGTGGTTCTCTTTACAGAGATATATATCTTTCTTCCACTCAGCTGTGTAGGCCTATTGGTCACAAAGAGAGCCTATCCCCACCTTGAAAAACCTAACTTACAGGAAGTATTCCTTTGAAAAAGCGTACTACCTGCTCATGCTTCTGATACAAATAGATTTCTTTTGACATACAAGTGTTTCTGCAACTCAGCTGAACGGGCCTTTTATTAACATAGTGAGCCTATCTCAACCTTGAAAAATCTAAGTTGTAGGAAGTATTCCTTTCTTAAACTTACTCAATTCCCACAGGGAAAAATGTGCTAGATACTCCTGCTTCTAACACAGATGGTTTTCCTTCGAGAGATACATCTGTTTCTTCAACCTAGCTGGACAGTAATGTTGGGAACAAAATGAGACTCTGTACACCTTGAAAACTCGGATTGGCACTATGAATCCCTTTCAAAAACGAACTCAACTCTCTTAGGGAAACAATGTCCTAGACGCCAAAGCTTACAATGTAGAAAATAACGTTTGGAAAGATACATGTGTTTCTTCCACTCAGCTGAGTCGACCACTTGGGAACAAAGAGAGGGTATGTGAATATTGAAAACCCTAAGTTGCAGGCAGTAATTAATTCAAAACCTTAGTCAATTCTCCCAGGGCAGCAATGTGCTAAATGATCCTGCTTCAAACACAGATAGTTTTCTTTCAATAGATGCATGTGCTTGCTCAACTTAGCTAAATAAGCCTATTGGGAACAAAGACAACCTATCTCCACCTTGGAAAACTTAAGTTGCAGGAAGTATTCCTTTCAATAACTAATTCAGTTCTCACAGGGAAACAAAATGCTAGATGTCTTGCTTCTGATGCAAATTGTTTTCTTTGAGTAATACATGTATTTCTTATTCTCAGCCAGAAAGTCCTCTTTGAAGAACAGGAGCCTTTAACAACCTTGTTTACTATGATTGGCAGGAAGAATTCCTTTGAAAAACAGTATCTGTTCTCAGAGGGCACACATGGAAGATGTTCCTGCTTGTAATGTAGAGGGTTTCTTTGGAGAGATAAATGTGTTTCTTCAACTCAGCTGGATAGGCCGATATGGAATAAAGAGAGCATATGTTCACCTTGAAATCCTTAATTGCAGGTAGCATTCCTTTCAAAAGCTAACCGAATTCTCACAGGGAATTAATGTGCTAGTTCCAGCAGCTTTAAACATAGATGGTTTTCTAGGAGAGAAAATTTGTTTCTTCAAGTCACCAGAATGGGCCTATTAGGATCAAAGTGATCATATAGCAAACTTGAAAAACCTACATTGCAGGACTTAGTACTTTCAAAGTCATACTCAATTTTCACAGGGAAACAATGTGCTGGATGGTCCTACATCTAACACAGATGATTTCACTTTGAGAGATATATGTGTTTCTTCAAGTTAGCTGGATAGGGCTATTTGGAACAAAATGAACCTTTCTGCATCTTGAAAACTCTGAACAGCAGGAGATACTCCCTTCAAAAACTAACTCAATTGTCACAAGGAAAAAATGTGCTAGTTGCTCCTGCTTCTAAATCCCATGGTTTTCATTCCAGAATACATGTGTCTTCAAGGAAGCTAAATAGGCAAATTAGGAACAAAGATTGCCAATCTCCAGCTTGAAAAACGTTAGGAGAAGGAGGTATTACTTTCAAGAATTCATTCAGTTCTCACAAGGAAACAGCGTGCTAGATGCTCCTGCTTCTAAAACAGATGGCTTTCGTTCGAGAGAAGCATCTCTTTTTCCACAAAACTGGACAGTCCTATTTGGAACAAAATGAGCCTCTGTCCACTTTTCAAACTCTGATTGGCTGTATGAGTTCCTTTCATAAACTAACTCAGTTCTCACAGCGAAACAATGTCCTAGACGCTGAATCTTATAATGTAGAAGGTTTTCTTTGGAAAGATAGTTGTTTTTCTTGCACTCAGCTGAATAGACCTTTTTGAAACAAAGAGAGGCTATGTGATCCTTGGAAACCTGTGTTGCAGGATTATTTCTTTCTAAAACTCACTGAAATCTGACAGGGAAAAAAATGTGCTAGATCCTGGAGCTTCCAACATTGATGATTTTTTTTGGAGAGATAAATGCGTTTCTTCAAGTCAGCTGAATGGGACTATTAAGAACAAAGTGATCTTAGACTTGAAATACCTACGTTGCAGGAGTTAGTACTTGCAAAAAAGTACTCAATTTTCACAGGGAAACAATGTGCTTGATGGTCCCACTTCTAAGACAGACAGTTTCATTTCGAGAGATGTATGTGTTTCTTAATGTTAGCTGGCTAGGTCTCTTTGGAACAAAATGAACCTTACTGCATCTCGAACACTCTGAATGGCAGGAGTCATTCCTTTGAAAAACTAACTCAATCGTCACAGGGAACCAATGTGCCAGATGTTCCTGAGATGAAAAACAATGTATTTCTTTGAAGAGATACATGTTGTACTTCAACTCAGAAAAATATTTCTATTTACAACAAGAAAGCCTATCTAGAGCTTGAAAAACCTCACTTGCAGGAGGTATTCCTTTCAAAAAGTAACCGAATTCTCACAGGGAAACAATGTCCTATATGCTGAAGCTTATAACATAGATGGTTATCTTTGAAGAGACACATGTATATCTGCCACTCGGCTGAATATTCCTATTGAAACAAAGATATCCTATCTCCACCTTCAAAATAATACATGCAGAAGGGAATCCTTTGAAAAGCTATCTAAATTCTCACATGGAAGCGGTGTTCAACACGTTCCTCCTTCTTACACTGATGGTTCACTTTACAGAGATATATGTGTTTCTTCCACTCAGCCGAGTACACCTATTGGTCACAAAGAGAGTCTATCCCCACCTTGAAAAACCTAAGTTTCAGGAAGTATCCCTTTCAAAGTTATACTCAATTTTCACAGGAAACAATGTGCTGGATGCTCCTCTTCTGACATAAATGGTTTCCTTTTGAGAGATAAAGATTTTTCTTAATCTCAGCAGAAAGAACTAATTTGAAGAAACATATCCTATTTCCACCATGAACAGTCTAAGTTACAGCAAGTAAGTATTCCTTTCAAAAACTAATTCAGTTCTCAAATGGAAAAAAGGTTCAAGATGTTCCTCAATCTAACAGAAATGGGGGACCTTGGAGAGATCCATGTGGTTCTTCTCTCAGTGGAAAATACCTATTTGGAACAAAGACAGACGATCTCTGCCTTGAAAATTTTAAGTTAAATGGGTATTCCTTACTAAACTACCTGCGTTCTCACCAGGAAACAATGTGGCAGATGCTCCTGTTCCTGACACAAATGGATTTCTTTTGAGAGATACCTGTGTTTCCTCAAGTCACTGAAATAGGCCTATTTGGAACAAAGACAGCGTACCTCCACCTTGAAATTCAAAGTTGCAGGAAGTATTGCTTTCAAAAACTCTCTCAATTCTCACAGTGAAGCAATGTGCTATATGCTCATGCTTCTGTTACAAATGGATTTCTTTTGAGGTACAAGTGTTTCTACAATTCAGCTGAAAGGGCCTATTTTGAACATAGTGAGCGTATCTCAACCTTGAAAAACATAAGTTGCAAGAAGCATTCCTTTCTAATACTTAATTCTCACAGGTCAAACTATGCTAGATGCTCCTGCTTCTAGTGCACGTGGATTTTCTTCAATAGAGACATATG